>NW_026293166.1:0-228207 GCF_026419915.1 Harpia harpyja | reverse complement strand
GCCCAGCCCTCAAAGCTGTTGCTGCTCTTCAGGGTGCCTTGGCGCCCTATCTACAGGCACAACAGCAGTGGGGATCTGTGCTTTCCCAGAGACGCAACATCTCATGGCGCACGGCCGCGGCAGAGCCTCTTGCCGAAAAGGCAAACGTCCGCCTCCTTCTCCCACAAGGAAGGGCCCAGCCTCAAAGCTGTTGCTGCTCTTCACGGTGCCTTGGCGCCCTATCTACAGGCACAACAGCACTGGGGATCTGTGCTTTCCCAGAGACGCAACATCTCATGGCACTCGGCCGCGGCAGAGCCTCTTGCCGAAAAGGCAAACGTCCGCCTCCTTCTCCCACAAGGAAGGGCCCAGCCCTCAAAGCTCTTGCTGCTCTTCACGGTGCCTTGGCGCCCTACCTACAGGCACAACAGCAGTGGGGATCTGTGCTTCCCAGAGACGCAACATCTCATGGCGCTCGGGGCCGCGGGCAGCGCCTCTTGCAGAAAAGGCAAACGTCCGGCTCCTTCTCCCACAAGGAAGGGCCCAGCCCTGAAAGCTCTTGCTGCTCTTCAGGGTGCCTTGGTGCCCTATCTACAGGCACAACAGCAGTGGGGATCTGTGCTTTCCCAGAGACGCAACATCTCATGGCGCTCGGCCGCGGCAGAGCCTCTTGCCGAAAAGGCAAACGTCCGGCTCCTTCTCCCACAAGGAAGGGCCCAGCCCTGAAAGCTCTTGCTGCTCTTCACGGTGCCTTGGCGCCCTATCTACAGGCACAAAAGCACTGGGGATCTGTGGTTTTCCAGAGACGCAACATCTCATGGCGCTCGGCCGCGGCAGAGCCTCTTGCCGAAAGGCAAACGTCCGGCTCCTTCTCCCACAAGGAAGGGCCCAGCCCTGAAAGCTCTTGCTGCTCTTCACGGTGCCTTGGCGCCCTATCTACAGGCACAACAGCAGTGGGGATCTGTGCTATTCCAGAGACGCAACATCTCATGGCGCTCGGCCGCGGCAGAGCCTCTTGCCGAAAAGGCAAACGTCCGGCTCCTTCTCCCACAAGGAAGGGCCAGCCCTGAAAGCTCTTGCTGCTCTTCACGGTGCCTTGGCGCCCTATCTACAGGCGCAACAGCACTGGGGATCTGTGCTTTCCCAGAGACGCAACATCTCATGGCACTCGGCATCGGCAGCGCCTCTTGCCGAAAATGCAAACGTCGGCTCCTTCTCCCACAAGGAAGGGCCCAGCCCTCAAAGCTCTTGCTGCTCTTCACGGTGCCTTGGCGCCCTATCTACAGGCACAACAGCAGTGGGGATCTGTGCTTTCCCAGAGACGCAACATCTCATGGCGCTCGGCCGCGGCAGAGCCTCTTGCCGAAAAGGCAAACGTCCGGCTCCTTCTCCCACAAGGAAGGGCCCAGCCCTGAAAGCTCTTGCTGCTCTTCACGGTGCCTTGGCGCCCTATCTACAGGCACAAAAGCACTGGGGATCTGTGGTTTTCCAGAGACGCAACATCTCATGGCGCTCGGCCGCGGCAGAGCCTCTTGCCGAAAAGGCAAACGTCCGGCTCCTTCTCCCACAAGGAAGGGCCCAGCCCTGAAAGCTCTTGCTGCTCTTCACGGTGCCTTGGCGCCCTATCTACAGGCACAACAGCAGTGGGGATCTGTGCTATTCCAGAGACGCAACATCTCATGGCGCTCGGCCGCGGCAGAGCCTCTTGCCGAAAAGGCAAACGTCCGGCTCCTTCTCCCACAAGGAAGGGCCAGCCCTGAAAGCTCTTGCTGCTCTTCACGGTGCCTTGGCGCCCTATCTACAGGCGCAACAGCACTGGGGATCTGTGCTTTCCCAGAGACGCAACATCTCATGGCGCTCGGCCGCGGCAGAGCCTCTTGCCGAAAAGGCAAACGTCCGGCTCCTTCTCCCACAAGGAAGGGCCCAGCCCTCAAAGCTCTTGCTGCTCTTCACGGTGCCTTGGCGCCCTATCTACAGGCACAACAGCAGTGGGGATCTGTGCTTTCCCAGAGACACAAGATGTCATGGCGCTCGGCCGCGGCAGAGCCTCTTGCCGAAAAGGCAAACGTCCGGCTCCTTCTCCCACAAGGAAGGGCCAGCCCTGAAAGCTCTTGCTGCTCTTCACGGTGCCTTGGCGCCCTATCTACAGGCGCAACAGCACTGGGGATCTGTGCTTTCCCAGAGACGCAACATCTCATGGCGCTCGGCCGCGGCAGAGCCTCTTGCCGAAAAGGCAAACGTCCGGCTCCTTCTCCCACAAGGAAGGGCCCAGCCCTCAAAGCTCTTGCTGCTCTTCACGGTGCCTTGGCGCCCTATCTACAGGCACAACAGCAGTGGGGATCTGTGCTTTCCCAGAGACACAAGATGTCATGGCGCTCGGCCGCGGCAGAGCCTCTTGCCGAAAAGGCAAACGTCCGGCTCCTTCTCCCACAAGGAAGGGCCCAGCCCTGAAAGCTCTTGCTGATCTTCACGGTGCCTTGGCGCCCTATCTACAGGCACAACAGCACTGGGGATCTGTGCTTTCCCAGAGACGCAACATCTCATGGCGCTCGGCCGCGGCAGAGCCTCTGGCTAAAAAGGCAAACGTCCGGCTCCTTCTCCCACAAGGAAGGGCCCAGCCCTGAAAGCTCTTGCTCCTCTTCACGGTGCCTTGGCACCCTATCTACAGGCACAACAGCAGTGGGGATCTGTGCTTTCCCAGAGACGCAACATCTCATGGCGCTCGGCCGCGGCAGAGCCTCTTGCCGAAAAGGCAAACGTCCGGCTCCTTCTCCCACAAGGAAGGGCCCAGCCCTGAAAGCTCTTGCTGCTCTTCACAGTGCCTTGGCGCCCTACCTACAGGCACAACAGCAGTGGGGATCTGTGCTTTCCCAGAGACGCAACATCTCATGGCGCTCGGCCGCGGCAGCGCCTCTTGCCGAAAAGGCAAACGTCCGGCTCCTTCTCCCACAAGGAAGGGCCCAGCCCTGAGAGCTCTTGCTGCTCTTCACGGTGCCTTGGCGCCCTATCTACAGGCACAACAGCACTGGGGATCTGTGCTATTCCAGAGACGCAACATCTCATGGCGCTCGGCCGCGGCAGAGCCTCTTGCCGAAAAGGCAAACGTCCGGCTCCTTCTCCCCACAAGGAAGGGCCCAGCCCTGAAAGCTGTTGCTGCTCTTCACGGTGCCTTGGCGCCCTATCTACAGGCACAACAGCAGTGGGGATCTGTGCTATTCCAGAGACGCAACATCTCATGGTGCTCGTCCGCGGCAGAGCCTCTTTCCGAAAAGGCAAAAGTCCGGCTCCTTCTCCCACAAGGAAGGGCCCAGCCCTGAAAGCTCTTGCTGCTCTTCACGGTGCCTTGGAGCCCTATCTACAGGTACAACAGCACTGGGGATCTGTGCTTTCCCAGAGACGCAACATCTCATGGCGCTCAGCCGCGGCAGAGCCTCTTGCCGAAAAGGCAAACGTCCGGCTCCTTCTCCCACAAGGAAGGGCCCAGCCCTCAAAGCTCTTGCTGCTCTTCACGGTTCCTTGGCGCCCTATCTACAGGCACAACAGCAGTGGGGATCTGTGCTTTCCCAGAGACGCAACATCTCATGGTGCTCGTCCGCAGCAGAGCCTCTTGCCGAAAAGGCAAACGTCCGGCTCCTTCTCCCACAAGGAAGGGCCCAGCCCTCAAAGCTCTTGCTGCTCTGTCACGGTGCCTCAGAGCCCCATCTACAGGCACAACAGCACTGGGGATCTGTGCTTTCCCAGAGACGCAACATCTCATGGCGCTCGGCCGCGGCAGCGCCTCTTGCCGAAAAGGCAAACGTCCGGCTCCTTCTCCCACAAGGAAGGGCCCAGCCCTCAAAGCTGTTGCTGCTCTTCACGGTGCCTTGGCGCCCTATCTACAGGCACAACAGCAGTGGGGATCTGTGCTTTCCCAGAGACGCAACATCTCATGGCGCTCGGCCGTGGCAGAGCCTCTTGCCGAAAAGGCAAACGTCCGGCTCCTTCTCCCACAAAGAACGGCCCAGCCCTGAAAGCTCTTGTTGCTCTTCACGGTGCCTTGGCGCCCTATCTACCGGCACAGCAGCAGTGGGGATCTGTGCTATCCCAGAGACGCAACATCTCATGGCGCTCGGCCGCGGCAGAGCCTCTTGCCGAACAGGCAAACATCCGGCTCCTTCTCCCACAAGGAAGGGCCCAGCCCTGAAAGCTCTTGCTGCTCTTCACGGTGCCTTGGCGCCCTATCTACAGGCACAACAGCACTGGGGATCTGTGCTTTCCCAGAGACGCAACATCTCATGGCGCTCGGCCGCAGCAGAGCCTCTTGCCGAAAAGGCAAACGTCCGGCTCCTTCTCCCACAAGGAAGGGCCCAGCCCTCAAAACTCTTGCTGCTCTTCATGGTGCCTTGGCGCCCTATCTACAGGCACAACAGCACTGGGGATCTGTGCTTTCCCAGAGACGCAACATCTCATGGCGCTCGGCCGCGGCAGAGCCTCTTGCCGAAAAGGCAAACGTCCGGCTCCTTCTCCCACAAGGAAGGGCCCAGCCCTGAAAGCTCTTGCTGCTCTTCACGGTGCCTTGGCGCCCTATCTACAGGCACAACAGCAGTGGGGATCTGTGCTTTCCCAGAGACGCAACATCTCATGGCGCTCGGCCGCGGCAGAGCCTCTTGCCGAAAAGGCAAACGTCCGGCTCCTTCTCCCACAAGGAAGGGCCCAGCCCGGAAAGCTCTTGCTGCTCTTCACGGTGCCTTGGCGCCCTATCTACAGGCAAAACAGCACTGGGGATCTGTGCTTTCCCAGAGACGCAACATCTCATGGCGCTCGGCCGCGGCAGAGCCTCTTGCCGAAAAGGCAAACGTCTGGCTCCTTCTCCCACAAGGAAGGGCCCAGCCCTCAAAGCTCTTGCTGCTCTTCACGGTGCCTTGGCGCCCTATCTACAGGCACAACAGCACTGGGGATCTGTGCTTTCCCAGAGACGCAACATCTCATGGCGCTCGGCCGCGGCAGAGCCTCTTGCCGAGAAGGCAAACGTCCGGCTCCTTCTCCCACAAGGAAGGGCCCAGCCCTCAAAGCTCTTGCTGCTCTTCACGGTGCCTTGGCGCCCTATCTACAGGCACAACAGCACTGGGGATTCTGTGCTTTCCCAGAGACGCAACATCTCATGGCGCTCGGCCGCGGCACAGCCTCTTGCCAAAAAGGCAAACGTCCGGCTCCTTCTCCCACAAGGAAGGGCCCAGCCCTCAAAGCTCTTGCTGCTCTTCACGGTGCCTTGGCGCCCTATCTACAGGCACAACAGCACTGGGGATCTCTGCTTTCCCAGAGACGCAACATCTCATGGTGCTCGGCCGCGGCAGAGCCTCTTGCCGAAAAGGCAAACGTCCGGCTCCTTCTCCCACAAGGAAGGGCCCAGCCCTCAAAGCTCTTGCTGCTCTTCACGGTGCCTTGGCGCCCTATCTACAGGCACAACAGCACTGGGGATCTGTGCTTTCCCAGAGACGCAACATCTCATGGCGCTCGGCCGCGGCAGAGCCTCTTGCCGAAAAGGCAAACGTCCGGCTCCTTCTCCACAAGGAAGGGCCCAGCCCTCAAAGCTCTTGCTGCTCTTCACGGTGCCTTGGCGCCCTATCTACAGGCACAACAGCAGTGGGGATCTGTGCTTTCCCAGAGACGCAACATCTCATGGCGCCCGGAAGCGGCAGAGCCTCTTTCCGAAAAGGCAAACGTCCGGCTCCTTCTCCCACAAGGAAGGGCCCACCCCTCAAAGCTCTTGCTGCTCTTCACGGTGCCTTGGCGCCCTACCTACAGGCACGAACAGCAGTGGGGATCTGTGCTTTCCCAGAGACACAACATCTCATGGTGCTCGTCCGCAGCAGAGCCTCTTCCCGAAAAGGCAAACGTCCGGCTCCTTCTCCCACAAGGAAGGGCCCAGCCCTGAAAGCTCTTGCTGCTCTTCACGGTGCCTTGGTGCCCTATCTACAGGCAGAAGAGCAGTGGGGATCTGTGCTTTCCCAGAGACGCAACATCTCATGGCGCTCGGCCGCGGCAGAGCCTCTTGCGAAAAGGCAAACGTCCGGCTCCTTCTCCCACAAGGAAGGGCACAGCCCTGAAAGCTCTTGCTGCTCTGTCACGGTGCCTTAGAGCCCCATCTACAGGCACAACAGCAGTGGGGATCTGTGCTTTCCCAGAGACGCAACATCTCATGGCGCTCGGCCACGGCAGAGCCTCTTGCCGAAAAGGCAAACGTCCGGCTCCTTCTCCCACAAGGAAGGGCCCAGCCCTCAAAGCTGTTGCTGCTCTTCACGGTGCCTTGGGGGCGCCCTATCTACAGGCACAACAGCAGTGGGGATCTGTGGTTTTCCAGAGACGCAACATCTCATGGCGCTCGGCCGCGGCAGAGCCTCTTGCCGAGAAGGCAAACGTCCGGCTCCTTCTCCCACAAGGAAGGGCCCAGCCCTCAAAGCTCTTGCTGCTCTTCACAGTGCCTTGGCGCCCTATCTACAGGCAAAACAGCAGTGGGGATCTGTGCTTTCCCAGAGACGCAACATCTCATGGCGCTCGGCCGCGGCAGAGCCTCTTGCCGAAAAGGCAAACGTCCGGCTCCTTCTCCCACAAGGAAGGGCCCAGCCCTGAAAGCTCTTGCTGCTCTTCACGGTGCCTTGGCGCCCTACCTACAGGCACAACAGCAGTGGGGATCTGTGCTTTCCCAGAGACGCAACATCTCATGGCGCTCGGCCGCGGCAGAGCCTCTTGCCGAAAAGGCAAACGTCCGGCTCCCTCTCCCACAAGGAAGGGCCCAGCCCTCAAAGCTCTTGCTGCTCTTCACGGTGCCTTGGTGCCCTATCTACAGGCAGAAGAGCAGTGGGGATCTGTGCTTTCCCAGAGACGCAACATCTCATGGCGCTCGGCCGCGGCAGAGCCTCTTGCCGAAAAGGCAAACGTCCGGCTCCTTCTCCCACAAGGAAGGGCCCAGCCCTGAAAGCTCTTGCTGCTCTGTCACGGTGCCTTAGAGCCCCATCTACAGGCACAACAGCTGTGGGGATCTGTGCTTTCCCAGAGACGCAACATCTCATGGCGCTCAGCCGCGGCAGCGCCTCTTGCCGAAAAGTCAAACGTCCGGCTCCTTCTCCCACAAGGAAGGGCCCAGCCCTGAAAGCTCTTGCTGCTCTTCACGGTGCCTTGGCGCCCTATCTACAGGCAGAAGAGCAGTGGGGATCTGTGCTTTCCCAGAGACGCAACATCTCATGGCGCTCGGCCGCGGCAGAGCCTCTTGCCGAGAAGGCAAACGTCCGGCTCCTTCTCCCACAAGGAAGGGCCCAGCCCTGAAAGCTGTTGCTGCTCTTCACGGTGCCTTGGTGCCCTATCTACAGGCAAAACAGCAGTGGGGATCTGTGCTTTCCCAGAGACGCAACATCTCATGGCGCTCGGCCGCGGCAGAGCCTCTTGCCGAAAAGGCAAACGTCCGGCTCCTTCTCCCACAAGGAAGGGCCCAGCCCTGAAAGCTCTTGCTGCTCTTCACGGTGCCTTGGCGCCCTATCGACAGGCAGACCAGCACTGGGGATCTGTGCTTTCCCAGAGACGCAACATCTCATGGCGCTCGGCCGCGGCAGAGCCTCTTGCCGAAAAGGCAAACATCCGGCTCCTTCTCCCACAAGGAAGGGCCCAGCCCTGAAAGCTCTTGCTGCTCTTCACGGTGCCTTGGCGCCCTACCTACAGGCACAACAGCACTGGGGATCTGTGCTTTCCAGAGACGCAACATCTCATGGCGCTCGGCCGCGGCAGAGCCTCTGGCTAAAAAGGCAAACGTCCGGCTCCTTCTCCCACAAGGAAGGGCCCAGCCCTGAAAGCTCTTGCTCCTCTTCACGGTGCCTTGGCACCCTATCTACAGGCACAACAGCAGTGGGGATCTGTGCTTTCCCAGAGACGCAACATCTCATGGCGCTCGGCCGCGGCAGAGCCTCTTGCCGAAAAGTCAAACGTCCGGCTCCTTCTCCCACAAGGAAGGGCCCAGCCCTGAAAGCTCTTGCTGCTCTTCACGGTGCCTTGGCGCCCTATCTACAGGCAGAAGAGCAGTGGGGATCTGTGCTTTCCCAGAGACGCAACATCTCATGGCGCTCGGCCGCGGCAGAGCCTCTTGCCGAGAAGGCAAACGTCCGGCTCCTTCTCCCACAAGGAAGGGCCCAGCCCTCAAAGCTCTTGCTGCTCTTCACGGGTGCCTTGGCGCCCTATCTACAGGCACAACAGCACTGGGGATCTGTGCTTTCCCAGAGACGCAACATCTCATGGCGCTCGGCCGCGGCACAGCCTCTTGCCAAAAAGGCAAACGTCCGGCTCCTTCTCCCACAAGGAAGGGCCCAGCCCTCAAAGCTCTTGCTGCTCTTCACGGTGCCTTGGCGCCCTATCTACAGGCAAAACAGCAGTGGGGATCTCTGCTTTCCCAGAGACGCAACATCTCATGGTGCTCGGCCGCGGCAGAGCCTCTTGCCGAAAAGGCAAACGTCCGGCTCCTTCTCCCACAAGGAAGGGCCCAGCCCTCAAAGCTCTTGCTGCTCTTCACGGTGCCTTGGCGCCCTATCTACAGGCACAACAGCACTGGGGATCTGTGCTTTCCCAGAGACGCAACATCTCATGGCGCTCGGCCGCGGCAGAGCCTCTTGCCGAAAAGGCAAACGTCCGGCTCCTTCTCCCACAAGGAAGGGCCCAGCCCTGAAAGCTCTTGCTGCTCTTCACGGTGCCTTGGCGCCCTATCTACAGGCAAAACAGCAGTGGGGATCTGTGCTTTCCCAGAGACGCAACATCTCATGGCGCTCGGCCGCGGCAGAGCCTCTTGCCGAAAAGGCAAACGTCCGGCTCCTTCTCCCACAAGGAAGGGCCCAGCCCTCAAAGCTCTTGCTGCTCTTCACGGTGCCTTGGCGCCCTATCTACAGGCACAACAGCAGTGGGGATCTGTGCTTTCCCAGAGACGCAACATCTCATGGCGCCCGGAAGCGGCAGAGCCTCTTTCCGAAAAGGCAAACGTCCGGCTCCTTCTCCCACAAGGAAGGGCCCACCCCTCAAAGCTCTTGCTGCTCTTCACGGTGCCTTGGCGCCCTACCTACAGGCACAACAGCAGTGGGGATCTGTGCTTTCCCAGAGACACAACATCTCATGGTGCTCGTCCGCAGCAGAGCCTCTTCCCGAAAAGGCAAACGTCCGGCTCCTTCTCCCACAAGGAAGGGCCCAGCCCTGAAAGCTCTTGCTGCTCTTCACGGTGCCTTGGTGCCCTATCTACAGGCAGAAGAGCAGTGGGGATCTGTGCTTTCCCAGAGACGCAACATCTCATGGCGCTCGGCCGCGGCAGAGCCTCTTGCCGAAAAGGCAAACGTCCGGCTCCTTCTCCCACAAGGAAGGGCACAGCCCTGAAAGCTCTTGCTGCTCTGTCACGGTGCCTTAGAGCCCCATCTACAGGCACAACAGCAGTGGGGATCTGTGCTTTCCCAGAGACGCAACATCTCATGGCGCTCGGCCACGGCAGAGCCTCTTGCCGAAAAGGCAAACGTCCGGCTCCTTCTCCCACAAGGAAGGGCCCAGCCCTCAAAGCTGTTGCTGCTCTTCACGGTGCCTTGGCGCCCTATCTACAGGCACAACAGCAGTGGGGATCTGTGGTTTTCCAGAGACGCAACATCTCATGGCGCTCGGCCGCGGCAGAGCCTCTTGCCGAGAAGGCAAACGTCCGGCTCCTTCTCCCACAAGGAAGGGCCCAGCCCTCAAAGCTCTTGCTGCTCTTCACAGTGCCTTGGCGCCCTATCTACAGGCAAAACAGCAGTGGGGATCTGTGCTTTCCCAGAGACGCAACATCTCATGGCGCTCGGCCGCGGCAGAGCCTCTTGCCGAAAAGGCAAACGTCCGGCTCCTTCTCCCACAAGGAAGGGCCCAGCCCTGAAAGCTCTTGCTGCTCTTCACGGTGCCTTGGCGCCCTACCTACAGGCACAACAGCAGTGGGGATCTGTGCTTTCCCAGAGACGCAACATCTCATGGCGCTCGGCCGCGGCAGAGCCTCTTGCCGAAAAGGCAAACGTCCGGCTCCCTCTCCCACAAGGAAGGGCCCAGCCCTCAAAGCTCTTGCTGCTCTTCACGGTGCCTTGGTGCCCTATCTACAGGCAGAAGAGCAGTGGGGATCTGTGCTTTCCCAGAGACGCAACATCTCATGGCGCTCGGCCGCGGCAGAGCCTCTTGCCGAAAAGGCAAACGTCCGGCTCCTTCTCCCACAAGGAAGGGCCCAGCCCTGAAAGCTCTTGCTGCTCTGTCACGGTGCCTTAGAGCCCCATCTACAGGCACAACAGCTGTGGGGATCTGTGCTTTCCCAGAGACGCAACATCTCATGGCGCTCAGCCGCGGCAGCGCCTCTTGCCGAAAAGTCAAACGTCCGGCTCCTTCTCCCACAAGGAAGGGCCCAGCCCTGAAAGCTCTTGCTGCTCTTCACGGTGCCTTGGCGCCCTATCTACAGGCAGAAGAGCAGTGGGGATCTGTGCTTTCCCAGAGACGCAACATCTCATGGCGCTCGGCCGCGGCAGAGCCTCTTGCCGAGAAGGCAAACGTCCGGCTCCTTCTCCCACAAGGAAGGGCCCAGCCCTGAAAGCTGTTGCTGCTCTTCACGGTGCCTTGGTGCCCTATCTACAGGCAAAACAGCAGTGGGGATCTGTGCTTTCCCAGAGACGCAACATCTCATGGCGCTCGGCCGCGGCAGAGCCTCTTGCCGAAAAGGCAAACGTCCGGCTCCTTCTCCCACAAGGAAGGGCCCAGCCCTGAAAGCTCTTGCTGCTCTTCACGGTGCCTTGGCGCCCTATCGACAGGCAGACCAGCACTGGGGATCTGTGCTTTCCCAGAGACGCAACATCTCATGGCGCTCGGCCGCGGCAGAGCCTCTTGCCGAAAAGGCAAACATCCGGCTCCTTCTCCCACAAGGAAGGGCCCAGCCCTGAAAGCTCTTGCTGCTCTTCACGGTGCCTTGGCGCCCTACCTACAGGCACAACAGCACTGGGGATCTGTGCTTTCCCAGAGACGCAACATCTCATGGCGCTCGGCCGCGGCAGAGCCTCTGGCTAAAAAGGCAAACGTCCGGCTCCTTCTCCCACAAGGAAGGGCCCAGCCCTGAAAGCTCTTGCTCCTCTTCACGGTGCCTTGGCACCCTATCTACAGGCACAACAGCAGTGGGGATCTGTGCTTTCCCAGAGACGCAACATCTCATGGCGCTCGGCCGCGGCAGAGCCTCTTGCCGAAAAGTCAAACGTCCGGCTCCTTCTCCCACAAGGAAGGGCCCAGCCCTGAAAGCTCTTGCTGCTCTTCACGGTGCCTTGGCGCCCTATCTACAGGCAGAAGAGCAGTGGGGATCTGTGCTTTCCCAGAGACGCAACATCTCATGGCGCTCGGCCGCGGCAGAGCCTCTTGCCGAGAAGGCAAACGTCCGGCTCCTTCTCCCACAAGGAAGGGCCCAGCCCTGAAAGCTGTTGCTGCTCTTCACGGTGCCTTGGTGCCCTATCTACAGGCAAAACAGCAGTGGGGATCTGTGCTTTCCCAGAGACGCAACATCTCATGGCGCTCGGCCGCGGCAGAGCCTCTTGCCGAAAAGGCAAACGTCCGGCTCCTTCTCCCACAAGGAAGGGCCCAGCCCTGAAAGCTCTTGCTGCTCTTCACGGTGCCTTGGCGCCCTATCGACAGGCAGAACAGCAGTGGGGATCTGTGCTTTCCCAGAGACGCAACATCTCATGGCGCTCGGCCGCGGCAGAGCCTCTTGCCGAAAAGGCAAACATCCGGCTCCTTCTCCCACAAGGAAGGGCCCAGCCCTCAAAGCTCTTGCTGCTCTTCACGGTGCCTTGGCGCCCTATCTACAGACACAACAGCACTGGGGATCTGTGCTTTCCCAGAGACGCAACATCTCATGGCGCTCGGCCGCGGCAGAGCCTCTTGCCGAAAAGGCAAACGTCCGGCTCCTTCTCCCACAAGGAAGGGCCCAGCCCTGAAAGCTCTTGCTCCTCTTCACGGTGCCTTGGCACCCTATCTACAGGCACAACAGCACTGGGGATCTGTGCTTTCCCAGAGACGCAACATCTCATGGCGCTCGGCCGCGGCAGAGCCTCATGCCGAAAAGGCAAACGTCCGGCTCCTTCTCCCACAAGGAAGGGCCCAGCCCTGAAAGCTGTTGCTGCTCTTCACGGTGCCTTGGCGCCCTATCTACAGGCACAACAGCAGTGGGGATCTGTGCTTTTCCAGAGACGCAACATCTCATGGCGCTCGGCCGCGGCAGAGCCTCTTGCCGAAAAGGCAAACGTCCGGCTCCTTCTCCCACAAGGAAGGGCCCAGCCCTGAAAGCTCTTGCTGCTCTTCACGGTGCCTTGGAGCCCTATCTACACGTACAACAGCAGTGGGGATCTGTGCTTTCCCAGAGACGCAAAATCTCAGGGCGCTCGGCCGCGGCAGAGCCTCCTGCCGAAAAGGCAAACGTCCGGCTCCTTCTCCCACAAGAAAGGGCCCAGCCCTGAAAGCTCTTGCTGCTCTTCACGGTTCCTTGGCGCCCTATCTACAGGCACAACAGCAGTGGGGATCTGTGCTTTCCCAGAGACGCAACATCTCATGGTGCTCGTCCGCAGCAGAGCCTCTTGCCGAAAAGGCAAACGTCCGGCTCCTTCTCCCACAAGGAAGGGCCCAGCCCTCAAAGCTCTTGCTGCTCTTCACGGTGCCTTGGCGCCCTATCTACAGGCACAACAGCAGTGGGGATCTGTGCTTTCCCAGAGACGCAACATCTCATGGCGCTCGGCCGCGGCAGAGCCTCTTGCCGAAAAGGCAAACGTCCGGCTCCTTCTCCCACAAGGAAGGGCCCAGCCCTCAAAGCTCTTGCTGCTCTGTCACGGTGCCTTAGAGCCCCATCTACAGGCACAACAGCACTGGGGATCTGTGCTTTCCCAGAGACGCAACATCTCATGGCGCTCGGCCGCGGCAGAGCCTCTTGCCGAGAAGGCAAACGTCCGGCTCCTTCTCCCACAAGGAAGGGCCCAGCCCTCAAAGCTCTTGCTGCTCTTCACGGTGCCTTGGCGCCCTATCTACAGGCACAACAGCAGTGGGGATCTGTGCTTTCCCAGAGACGCAACATCTCATGGCGCTCGGCCGCGGCAGAGCCTCTTGCCGAAAAGGCAAACATCCGGCTCCTTCTCCCACAAGGAAGGGCCCAGCCCTGAAAGCTCTTGCTGCTCTTCACGGTGCCTTGTCGCCCTATCTACAGGCACAACAGCACTGGGGATCTGTGCTTTCCCAGAGACGCAACATCTCATGGCGCTCGGCCGTGGCAGAGCCTCTTGCCGAAAAGGCAAACGTCCGGCTCCCTCTCCCACAAGGAAGGGCCCAGCCCTGAAACCTCTTGTTGCTCTTCACGGTGCCTTGGCGCCCTATCTACCGGCACAGCAGCAGTGGGGATCTGTGCTTTCCCAGAGACGCAACATCTCATGGCGCTCGGCCGCGGCAGAGCCTCTTGCCGAAAAGGCAAACATCCGGCTCCTTCTCCCACAAGGAAGGGCCCAGCCCTCAAAGCTCTTGCTGCTCTTCACGGTGCCTTGGTGCCCTATCTACAGGCAGAAGAGCAGTGGGGATCTGTGCTTTCCCAGAGACGCAACATCTCATGGCGCTCGGCCGCGGCAGAGCCTCTTGCCGAAAAGGCAAACGTCCGGCTCCTTCTCCCACAAGGAAGGGCCCAGCCCTGAAAGCTCTTGCTGCTCTGTCACGGTGCCTTAGAGCCCCATCTACAGGCACAACAGCACTGGGGATCTGTGCTTTCCCAGAGACGCAACATCTCATGGCGCTCGGCCGCGGCAGAGCCTCTTGCCGAAAAGGCAAACATCCGGCTCCTTCTCCCACAAGGAAGGGCCCAGCCCTGAAAGCTCTTGCTGCTCTTCACGGTGCCTTGGCGCCCTATCTACAGGCACAACAGCAGTGGGGATCTGTGCTTTCCCAGAGACGCAACATCTCATGGCACTCGGCATCGGCAGCGCCTCTTGCCGAAAATGCAAACGTCGGCTCCTTCTCCCACAAGGAAGGGCCCAGCCCTCAAAGCTCTTGCTGCTCTTCACGGTGCCTTGGCGCCCTATCTACAGGCACAACAGCAGTGGGGATCTGTGCTTTCCCAGAGACGCAACATCTCATGGCGCTCGGCCGCGGCAGAGCCTCTTGCCGAAAAGGCAAACGTCCGGCTCCTTCTCCCACAAGGAAGGGCCCAGCCCTGAAAGCTCTTGCTGCTCTTCACGGTGCCTTGGCGCCCTATCTACAGGCACAAAAGCAGTGGGGATCTGTGCTTTTCCAGAGACGCAACATCTCATGGCGCTCGGCCGCGGCAGAGCCTCTTGCCGAAAAGGCAAACGTCCGGCTCCTTCTCCCACAAGGAAGGGCCCAGCCCTGAAAGCTCTTGCTGCTCTTCACGGTGCCTTGGCGCCCTATCTACAGGCACAACAGCAGTGGGGATCTGTGCTATTCCAGAGACGCAACATCTCATGGCGCTCGGCCGCGGCAGAGCCTCTTGCCGAAAAGGCAAACGTCCGGCTCCTTCTCCCACAAGGAAGGGCCAGCCCTGAAAGCTCTTGCTGCTCTTCACGGTGCCTTGGCGCCCTATCTACAGGCGCAACAGCACTGGGGATCTGTGCTTTCCCAGAGACGCAACATCTCATGGCGCTCGGCCGCGGCAGAGCCTCTTGCCGAAAAGGCAAACGTCCGGCTCCTTCTCCCACAAGGAAGGGCCCAGCCCTCAAAGCTCTTGCTGCTCTTCACGGTGCCTTGGCGCCCTATCTACAGGCACAACAGCAGTGGGGATCTGTGCTTTCCCAGAGACACAAGATGTCATGGCGCTCGGCCGCGGCAGAGCCTCTTGCCGAAAAGGCAAACGTCCGGCTCCTTCTCCCACAAGGAAGGGCCCAGCCCTGAAAGCTCTTGCTGATCTTCACGGTGCCTTGGCGCCCTATCTACAGGCACAACAGCACTGGGGATCTGTGCTTTCCCAGAGACGCAACATCTCATGGCGCTCGGCCGCGGCAGAGCCTCTGGCTAAAAAGGCAAACGTCCGGCTCCTTCTCCCACAAGGAAGGGCCCAGCCCTGAAAGCTCTTGCTCCTCTTCACGGTGCCTTGGCACCCTATCTACAGGCACAACAGCAGTGGGGATCTGTGCTTTCCCAGAGACGCAACATCTCATGGCGCTCGGCCGCGGCAGAGCCTCTTGCCGAAAAGGCAAACGTCCGGCTCCTTCTCCCACAAGGAAGGGCCCAGCCCTGAAAGCTCTTGCTGCTCTTCACAGTGCCTTGGCGCCCTACCTACAGGCACAACAGCAGTGGGGATCTGTGCTTTCCCAGAGACGCAACATCTCATGGCGCTCGGCCGCGGCAGCGCCTCTTGCCGAAAAGGCAAACGTCCGGCTCCTTCTCCCACAAGGAAGGGCCCAGCCCTGAGAGCTCTTGCTGCTCTTCACGGTGCCTTGGCGCCCTATCGACAGGCAGAACAGCAGTGGGGATCTGTGCTTTCCCAGAGACGCAACATCTCATGGCGCTCGGCCGCGGCAGAGCCTCTTGCCGAAAAGGCAAACATCCGGCTCCTTCTCCCACAAGGAAGGGCCCAGCCCTCAAAGCTCTTGCTGCTCTTCACGGTGCCTTGGCGCCCTATCTACAGACACAACAGCACTGGGGATCTGTGCTTTCCCAGAGACGCAACATCTCATGGCGCTCGGCCGCGGCAGAGCCTCTTGCCGAAAAGGCAAACGTCCGGCTCCTTCTCCCACAAGGAAGGGCCCAGCCCTGAAAGCTCTTGCTCCTCTTCACGGTGCCTTGGCACCCTATCTACAGGCACAACAGCACTGGGGATCTGTGCTTTCCCAGAGACGCAACATCTCATGGCGCTCGGCCGCGGCAGAGCCTCATGCCGAAAAGGCAAACGTCCGGCTCCTTCTCCCACAAGGAAGGGCCCAGCCCTGAAAGCTGTTGCTGCTCTTCACGGTGCCTTGGCGCCCTATCTACAGGCACAACAGCAGTGGGGATCTGTGCTTTTCCAGAGACGCAACATCTCATGGCGCTCGGCCGCGGCAGAGCCTCTTGCCGAAAAGGCAAACGTCCGGCTCCTTCTCCCACAAGGAAGGGCCCAGCCCTGAAAGCTCTTGCTGCTCTTCACGGTGCCTTGGAGCCCTATCTACACGTACAACAGCAGTGGGGATCTGTGCTTTCCCAGAGACGCAAAATCTCAGGGCGCTCGGCCGCGGCAGAGCCTCCTGCCGAAAAGGCAAACGTCCGGCTCCTTCTCCCACAAGAAAGGGCCCAGCCCTGAAAGCTCTTGCTGCTCTTCACGGTTCCTTGGCGCCCTATCTACAGGCACAACAGCAGTGGGGATCTGTGCTTTCCCAGAGACGCAACATCTCATGGTGCTCGTCCGCAGCAGAGCCTCTTGCCGAAAAGGCAAACGTCCGGCTCCTTCTCCCACAAGGAAGGGCCCAGCCCTCAAAGCTCTTGCTGCTCTTCACGGTGCCTTGGCGCCCTATCTACAGGCACAACAGCAGTGGGGATCTGTGCTTTCCCAGAGACGCAACATCTCATGGCGCTCGGCCGCGGCAGAGCCTCTTGCCGAAAAGGCAAACGTCCGGCTCCTTCTCCCACAAGGAAGGGCCCAGCCCTCAAAGCTCTTGCTGCTCTGTCACGGTGCCTTAGAGCCCCATCTACAGGCACAACAGCACTGGGGATCTGTGCTTTCCCAGAGACGCAACATCTCATGGCGCTCGGCCGCGGCAGAGCCTCTTGCCGAGAAGGCAAACGTCCGGCTCCTTCTCCCACAAGGAAGGGCCCAGCCCTCAAAGCTCTTGCTGCTCTTCACGGTGCCTTGGCGCCCTATCTACAGGCACAACAGCAGTGGGGATCTGTGCTTTCCCAGAGACGCAACATCTCATGGCGCTCGGCCGCGGCAGAGCCTCTTGCCGAAAAGGCAAACATCCGGCTCCTTCTCCCACAAGGAAGGGCCCAGCCCTGAAAGCTCTTGCTGCTCTTCACGGTGCCTTGTCGCCCTATCTACAGGCACAACAGCACTGGGGATCTGTGCTTTCCCAGAGACGCAACATCTCATGGCGCTCGGCCGTGGCAGAGCCTCTTGCCGAAAAGGCAAACGTCCGGCTCCCTCTCCCACAAGGAAGGGCCCAGCCCTGAAACCTCTTGTTGCTCTTCACGGTGCCTTGGCGCCCTATCTACCGGCACAGCAGCAGTGGGGATCTGTGCTTTCCCAGAGACGCAACATCTCATGGCGCTCGGCCGCGGCAGAGCCTCTTGCCGAAAAGGCAAACATCCGGCTCCTTCTCCCACAAGGAAGGGCCCAGCCCTCAAAGCTCTTGCTGCTCTTCACGGTGCCTTGGTGCCCTATCTACAGGCAGAAGAGCAGTGGGGATCTGTGCTTTCCCAGAGACGCAACATCTCATGGCGCTCGGCCGCGGCAGAGCCTCTTGCCGAAAAGGCAAACGTCCGGCTCCTTCTCCCACAAGGAAGGGCCCAGCCCTGAAAGCTCTTGCTGCTCTGTCACGGTGCCTTAGAGCCCCATCTACAGGCACAACAGCACTGGGGATCTGTGCTTTCCCAGAGACGCAACATCTCATGGCGCTCGGCCGCGGCAGAGCCTCTTGCCGAAAAGGCAAACATCCGGCTCCTTCTCCCACAAGGAAGGGCCCAGCCCTGAAAGCTCTTGCTGCTCTTCACGGTGCCTTGGCGCCCTATCTACAGGCACAACAGCACTGGGGATCTGTGCTTTCCCAGAGACGCAACATCTCATGGCACTCGGCATCGGCAGCGCCTCTTGCCGAAAATGCAAACGTCGGCTCCTTCTCCCACAAGGAAGGGCCCAGCCCTCAAAGCTCTTGCTGCTCTTCACGGTGCCTTGGCGCCCTATCTACAGGCACAACAGCAGTGGGGATCTGTGCTTTCCCAGAGACGCAACATCTCATGGCGCTCGGCCGCGGCAGAGCCTCTTGCCGAAAAGGCAAACGTCCGGCTCCTTCTCCCACAAGGAAGGGCCCAGCCCTGAAAGCTCTTGCTGCTCTTCACGGTGCCTTGGCGCCCTATCTACAGGCACAAAAGCACTGGGGATCTGTGCTTTTCCAGAGACGCAACATCTCATGGCGCTCGGCCGCGGCAGAGCCTCTTGCCGAAAAGGCAAACGTCCGGCTCCTTCTCCCACAAGGAAGGGCCCAGCCCTGAAAGCTCTTGCTGCTCTTCACGGTGCCTTGGCGCCCTATCTACAGGCACAACAGCAGTGGGGATCTGTGCTATTCCAGAGACGCAACATCTCATGGCGCTCGGCCGCGGCAGAGCCTCTTGCCGAAAAGGCAAACGTCCGGCTCCTTCTCCCACAAGGAAGGGCCAGCCCTGAAAGCTCTTGCTGCTCTTCACGGTGCCTTGGCGCCCTATCTACAGGCGCAACAGCACTGGGGATCTGTGCTTTCCCAGAGACGCAACATCTCATGGCGCTCGGCCGCGGCAGAGCCTCTTGCCGAAAAGGCAAACGTCCGGCTCCTTCTCCCACAAGGAAGGGCCCAGCCCTCAAAGCTCTTGCTGCTCTTCACGGTGCCTTGGCGCCCTATCTACAGGCACAACAGCAGTGGGGATCTGTGCTTTCCCAGAGACACAAGATGTCATGGCGCTCGGCCGCGGCAGAGCCTCTTGCCGAAAAGGCAAACGTCCGGCTCCTTCTCCCACAAGGAAGGGCCCAGCCCTGAAAGCTCTTGCTGATCTTCACGGTGCCTTGGCGCCCTATCTACAGGCACAACAGCACTGGGGATCTGTGCTTTCCCAGAGACGCAACATCTCATGGCGCTCGGCCGCGGCAGAGCCTCTGGCTAAAAAGGCAAACGTCCGGCTCCTTCTCCCACAAGGAAGGGCCCAGCCCTGAAAGCTCTTGCTCCTCTTCACGGTGCCTTGGCACCCTATCTACAGGCACAACAGCAGTGGGGATCTGTGCTTTCCCAGAGACGCAACATCTCATGGCGCTCGGCCGCGGCAGAGCCTCTTGCCGAAAAGGCAAACGTCCGGCTCCTTCTCCCACAAGGAAGGGCCCAGCCCTGAAAGCTCTTGCTGCTCTTCACAGTGCCTTGGCGCCCTACCTACAGGCACAACAGCAGTGGGGATCTGTGCTTTCCCAGAGACGCAACATCTCATGGCGCTCGGCCGCGGCAGCGCCTCTTGCCGAAAAGGCAAACGTCCGGCTCCTTCTCCCACAAGGAAGGGCCCAGCCCTGAGAGCTCTTGCTGCTCTTCACGGTGCCTTGGCGCCCTATCTACAGGCACAACAGCACTGGGGATCTGTGCTATTCCAGAGACGCAACATCTCATGGTGCTCGTCCGCGGCAGAGCCTCTTTCCGAAAAGGCAAAAGTCCGGCTCCTTCTCCCACAAGGAAGGGCCCAGCCCTGAAAGCTCTTGCTGCTCTTCACGGTGCCTTGGAGCCCTATCTACAGGTACAACAGCACTGGGGATCTGTGCTTTCCCAGAGACGCAACATCTCATGGCGCTCAGCCGCGGCAGAGCCTCTTGCCGAAAAGGCAAACGTCCGGCTCCTTCTCCCACAAGGAAGGGCCCAGCCCTCAAAGCTCTTGCTGCTCTTCACGGTTCCTTGGCGCCCTATCTACAGGCACAACAGCAGTGGGGATCTGTGCTTTCCCAGAGACGCAACATCTCATGGTGCTCGTCCGCAGCAGAGCCTCTTGCCGAAAAGGCAAACGTCCGGCTCCTTCTCCCACAAGGAAGGGCCCAGCCCTCAAAGCTCTTGCTGCTCTGTCACGGTGCCTCAGAGCCCCATCTACAGGCACAACAGCACTGGGGATCTGTGCTTTCCCAGAGACGCAACATCTCATGGCGCTCGGCCGCGGCAGCGCCTCTTGCCGAAAAGGCAAACGTCCGGCTCCTTCTCCCACAAGGAAGGGCCCAGCCCTCAAAGCTGTTGCTGCTCTTCACGGTGCCTTGGCGCCCTATCTACAGGCACAACAGCAGTGGGGATCTGTGCTTTCCCAGAGACGCAACATCTCATGGCGCTCGGCCGTGGCAGAGCCTCTTGCCGAAAAGGCAAACGTCCGGCTCCTTCTCCCACAAAGAACGGCCCAGCCCTGAAAGCTCTTGTTGCTCTTCACGGTGCCTTGGCGCCCTATCTACCGGCACAGCAGCAGTGGGGATCTGTGCTATCCCAGAGACGCAACATCTCATGGCGCTCGGCCGCGGCAGAGCCTCTTGCCGAACAGGCAAACATCCGGCTCCTTCTCCCACAAGGAAGGGCCCAGCCCTGAAAGCTCTTGCTGCTCTTCACGGTGCCTTGGCGCCCTATCTACAGGCACAACAGCACTGGGGATCTGTGCTTTCCCAGAGACGCAACATCTCATGGCGCTCGGCCGCAGCAGAGCCTCTTGCCGAAAAGGCAAACGTCCGGCTCCTTCTCCCACAAGGAAGGGCCCAGCCCTCAAAACTCTTGCTGCTCTTCATGGTGCCTTGGCGCCCTATCTACAGGCACAACAGCACTGGGGATCTGTGCTTTCCCAGAGACGCAACATCTCATGGCGCTCGGCCGCGGCAGAGCCTCTTGCCGAAAAGGCAAACGTCCGGCTCCTTCTCCCACAAGGAAGGGCCCAGCCCTGAAAGCTCTTGCTGCTCTTCACGGTGCCTTGGCGCCCTATCTACAGGCACAACAGCAGTGGGGATCTGTGCTTTCCCAGAGACGCAACATCTCATGGCGCTCGGCCGCGGCAGAGCCTCTTGCCGAAAAGGCAAACGTCCGGCTCCTTCTCCCACAAGGAAGGGCCCAGCCCGGAAAGCTCTTGCTGCTCTTCACGGTGCCTTGGCGCCCTATCTACAGGCAAAACAGCACTGGGGATCTGTGCTTTCCCAGAGACGCAACATCTCATGGCGCTCGGCCGCGGCAGAGCCTCTTGCCGAAAAGGCAAACGTCTGGCTCCTTCTCCCACAAGGAAGGGCCCAGCCCTCAAAGCTCTTGCTGCTCTTCACGGTGCCTTGGCGCCCTATCTACAGGCACAACAGCACTGGGGATCTGTGCTTTCCCAGAGACGCAACATCTCATGGCGCTCGGCCGCGGCAGAGCCTCTTGCCGAGAAGGCAAACGTCCGGCTCCTTCTCCCACAAGGAAGGGCCCAGCCCTCAAAGCTCTTGCTGCTCTTCACGGTGCCTTGGCGCCCTATCTACAGGCACAACAGCACTGGGGATCTGTGCTTTCCCAGAGACGCAACATCTCATGGCGCTCGGCCGCGGCACAGCCTCTTGCCAAAAAGGCAAACGTCCGGCTCCTTCTCCCACAAGGAAGGGCCCAGCCCTCAAAGCTCTTGCTGCTCTTCACGGTGCCTTGGCGCCCTATCTACAGGCACAACAGCACTGGGGATCTCTGCTTTCCCAGAGACGCAACATCTCATGGTGCTCGGCCGCGGCAGAGCCTCTTGCCGAAAAGGCAAACGTCCGGCTCCTTCTCCCACAAGGAAGGGCCCAGCCCTCAAAGCTCTTGCTGCTCTTCACGGTGCCTTGGCGCCCTATCTACAGGCACAACAGCACTGGGGATCTGTGCTTTCCCAGAGACGCAACATCTCATGGCGCTCGGCCGCGGCAGAGCCTCTTGCCGAAAAGGCAAACGTCCGGCTCCTTCTCCCACAAGGAAGGGCCCAGCCCTGAAAGCTCTTGCTGCTCTTCACGGTGCCTTGGCGCCCTATCTACAGGCACAACAGCAGTGGGGATCTGTGCTTTCCCAGAGACGCAACATCTCATGGCGCTCGGCCGCGGCAGAGCCTCTTGCCGAAAAGGCAAACGTCCGGCTCCTTCTCCCACAAGGAAGGGCCCAGCCCTCAAAGCTCTTGCTGCTCTTCACGGTGCCTTGGCGCCCTATCCACAGGCACAACAGCAGTGGGGATCTGTGCTTTCCCAGAGACGCAACATCTCATGGCGCCCGGAAGCGGCAGAGCCTCTTTCCGAAAAGGCAAACGTCCGGCTCCTTCTCCCACAAGGAAGGGCCCACCCCTCAAAGCTCTTGCTGCTCTTCACGGTGCCTTGGCGCCCTACCTACAGGCACAACAGCAGTGGGGATCTGTGCTTTCCCAGAGACACAACATCTCATGGTGCTCGTCCGCAGCAGAGCCTCTTCCCGAAAAGGCAAACGTCCGGCTCCTTCTCCCACAAGGAAGGGCCCAGCCCTGAAAGCTCTTGCTGCTCTTCACGGTGCCTTGGTGCCCTATCTACAGGCAGAAGAGCAGTGGGGATCTGTGCTTTCCCAGAGACGCAACATCTCATGGCGCTCGGCCGCGGCAGAGCCTCTTGCCGAAAAGGCAAACGTCCGGCTCCTTCTCCCACAAGGAAGGGCACAGCCCTGAAAGCTCTTGCTGCTCTGTCACGGTGCCTTAGAGCCCCATCTACAGGCACAACAGCAGTGGGGATCTGTGCTTTCCCAGAGACGCAACATCTCATGGCGCTCGGCCCCACGGCAGAGCCTCTTGCCGAAAAGGCAAACGTCCGGCTCCTTCTCCCACAAGGAAGGGCCCAGCCCTCAAAGCTGTTGCTGCTCTTCACGGTGCCTTGGCGCCCTATCTACAGGCACAACAGCAGTGGGGATCTGTGGTTTTCCAGAGACGCAACATCTCATGGCGCTCGGCCGCGGCAGAGCCTCTTGCCGAGAAGGCAAACGTCCGGCTCCTTCTCCCACAAGGAAGGGCCCAGCCCTCAAAGCTCTTGCTGCTCTTCACAGTGCCTTGGCGCCCTATCTACAGGCAAAACAGCAGTGGGGATCTGTGCTTTCCCAGAGACGCAACATCTCATGGCGCTCGGCCGCGGCAGAGCCTCTTGCCGAAAAGGCAAACGTCCGGCTCCTTCTCCCACAAGGAAGGGCCCAGCCCTGAAAGCTCTTGCTGCTCTTCACGGTGCCTTGGCGCCCTACCTACAGGCACAACAGCAGTGGGGATCTGTGCTTTCCCAGAGACGCAACATCTCATGGCGCTCGGCCGCGGCAGAGCCTCTTGCCGAAAAGGCAAACGTCCGGCTCCCTCTCCCACAAGGAAGGGCCCAGCCCTCAAAGCTCTTGCTGCTCTTCACGGTGCCTTGGTGCCCTATCTACAGGCAGAAGAGCAGTGGGGATCTGTGCTTTCCCAGAGACGCAACATCTCATGGCGCTCGGCCGCGGCAGAGCCTCTTGCCGAAAAGGCAAACGTCCGGCTCCTTCTCCCACAAGGAAGGGCCCAGCCCTGAAAGCTCTTGCTGCTCTGTCACGGTGCCTTAGAGCCCCATCTACAGGCACAACAGCTGTGGGGATCTGTGCTTTCCCAGAGACGCAACATCTCATGGCGCTCAGCCGCGGCAGCGCCTCTTGCCGAAAAGTCAAACGTCCGGCTCCTTCTCCCACAAGGAAGGGCCCAGCCCTGAAAGCTCTTGCTGCTCTTCACGGTGCCTTGGCGCCCTATCTACAGGCAGAAGAGCAGTGGGGATCTGTGCTTTCCCAGAGACGCAACATCTCATGGCGCTCGGCCGCGGCAGAGCCTCTTGCCGAGAAGGCAAACGTCCGGCTCCTTCTCCCACAAGGAAGGGCCCAGCCCTGAAAGCTGTTGCTGCTCTTCACGGTGCCTTGGTGCCCTATCTACAGGCAAAACAGCAGTGGGGATCTGTGCTTTCCCAGAGACGCAACATCTCATGGCGCTCGGCCGCGGCAGAGCCTCTTGCCGAAAAGGCAAACGTCCGGCTCCTTCTCCCACAAGGAAGGGCCCAGCCCTGAAAGCTCTTGCTGCTCTTCACGGTGCCTTGGCGCCCTATCGACAGGCAGACCAGCACTGGGGATCTGTGCTTTCCCAGAGACGCAACATCTCATGGCGCTCGGCCGCGGCAGAGCCTCTTGCCGAAAAGGCAAACATCCGGCTCCTTCTCCCACAAGGAAGGGCCCAGCCCTGAAAGCTCTTGCTGCTCTTCACGGTGCCTTGGCGCCCTACCTACAGGCACAACAGCACTGGGGATCTGTGCTTTCCCAGAGACGCAACATCTCATGGCGCTCGGCCGCGGCAGAGCCTCTGGCTAAAAAGGCAAACGTCCGGCTCCTTCTCCCACAAGGAAGGGCCCAGCCCTGAAAGCTCTTGCTCCTCTTCACGGTGCCTTGGCACCCTATCTACAGGCACAACAGCAGTGGGGATCTGTGCTTTCCCAGAGACGCAACATCTCATGGCGCTCGGCCGCGGCAGAGCCTCTTGCCGAAAAGTCAAACGTCCGGCTCCTTCTCCCACAAGGAAGGGCCCAGCCCTGAAAGCTCTTGCTGCTCTTCACGGTGCCTTGGCGCCCTATCTACAGGCAGAAGAGCAGTGGGGATCTGTGCTTTCCCAGAGACGCAACATCTCATGGCGCTCGGCCGCGGCAGAGCCTCTTGCCGAGAAGGCAAACGTCCGGCTCCTTCTCCCACAAGGAAGGGCCCAGCCCTGAAAGCTGTTGCTGCTCTTCACGGTGCCTTGGTGCCCTATCTACAGGCAAAACAGCAGTGGGGATCTGTGCTTTCCCAGAGACGCAACATCTCATGGCGCTCGGCCGCGGCAGAGCCTCTTGCCGAAAAGGCAAACGTCCGGCTCCTTCTCCCACAAGGAAGGGCCCAGCCCTGAAAGCTCTTGCTGCTCTTCACGGTGCCTTGGCGCCCTATCGACAGGCAGAACAGCAGTGGGGATCTGTGCTTTCCCAGAGACGCAACATCTCATGGCGCTCGGCCGCGGCAGAGCCTCTTGCCGAAAAGGCAAACATCCGGCTCCTTCTCCCACAAGGAAGGGCCCAGCCCTCAAAGCTCTTGCTGCTCTTCACGGTGCCTTGGCGCCCTATCTACAGACACAACAGCACTGGGGATCTGTGCTTTCCCAGAGACGCAACATCTCATGGCGCTCGGCCGCGGCAGAGCCTCTTGCCGAAAAGGCAAACGTCCGGCTCCTTCTCCCACAAGGAAGGGCCCAGCCCTGAAAGCTCTTGCTCCTCTTCACGGTGCCTTGGCACCCTATCTACAGGCACAACAGCACTGGGGATCTGTGCTTTCCCAGAGACGCAACATCTCATGGCGCTCGGCCGCGGCAGAGCCTCATGCCGAAAAGGCAAACGTCCGGCTCCTTCTCCCACAAGGAAGGGCCCAGCCCTGAAAGCTGTTGCTGCTCTTCACGGTGCCTTGGCGCCCTATCTACAGGCACAACAGCAGTGGGGATCTGTGCTTTTCCAGAGACGCAACATCTCATGGCGCTCGGCCGCGGCAGAGCCTCTTGCCGAAAAGGCAAACGTCCGGCTCCTTCTCCCACAAGGAAGGGCCCAGCCCTGAAAGCTCTTGCTGCTCTTCACGGTGCCTTGGAGCCCTATCTACACGTACAACAGCAGTGGGGATCTGTGCTTTCCCAGAGACGCAAAATCTCAGGGCGCTCGGCCGCGGCAGAGCCTCCTGCCGAAAAGGCAAACGTCCGGCTCCTTCTCCCACAAGAAAGGGCCCAGCCCTGAAAGCTCTTGCTGCTCTTCACGGTTCCTTGGCGCCCTATCTACAGGCACAACAGCAGTGGGGATCTGTGCTTTCCCAGAGACGCAACATCTCATGGTGCTCGTCCGCAGCAGAGCCTCTTGCCGAAAAGGCAAACGTCCGGCTCCTTCTCCCACAAGGAAGGGCCCAGCCCTCAAAGCTCTTGCTGCTCTTCACGGTGCCTTGGCGCCCTATCTACAGGCACAACAGCAGTGGGGATCTGTGCTTTCCCAGAGACGCAACATCTCATGGCGCTCGGCCGCGGCAGAGCCTCTTGCCGAAAAGGCAAACGTCCGGCTCCTTCTCCCACAAGGAAGGGCCCAGCCCTCAAAGCTCTTGCTGCTCTGTCACGGTGCCTTAGAGCCCCATCTACAGGCACAACAGCACTGGGGATCTGTGCTTTCCCAGAGACGCAACATCTCATGGCGCTCGGCCGCGGCAGAGCCTCTTGCCGAGAAGGCAAACGTCCGGCTCCTTCTCCCACAAGGAAGGGCCCAGCCCTCAAAGCTCTTGCTGCTCTTCACGGTGCCTTGGCGCCCTATCTACAGGCACAACAGCAGTGGGGATCTGTGCTTTCCCAGAGACGCAACATCTCATGGCGCTCGGCCGCGGCAGAGCCTCTTGCCGAAAAGGCAAACATCCGGCTCCTTCTCCCACAAGGAAGGGCCCAGCCCTGAAAGCTCTTGCTGCTCTTCACGGTGCCTTGTCGCCCTATCTACAGGCACAACAGCACTGGGGATCTGTGCTTTCCCAGAGACGCAACATCTCATGGCGCTCGGCCGTGGCAGAGCCTCTTGCCGAAAAGGCAAACGTCCGGCTCCCTCTCCCACAAGGAAGGGCCCAGCCCTGAAACCTCTTGTTGCTCTTCACGGTGCCTTGGCGCCCTATCTACCGGCACAGCAGCAGTGGGGATCTGTGCTTTCCCAGAGACGCAACATCTCATGGCGCTCGGCCGCGGCAGAGCCTCTTGCCGAAAAGGCAAACATCCGGCTCCTTCTCCCACAAGGAAGGGCCCAGCCCTCAAAGCTCTTGCTGCTCTTCACGGTGCCTTGGTGCCCTATCTACAGGCAGAAGAGCAGTGGGGATCTGTGCTTTCCCAGAGACGCAACATCTCATGGCGCTCGGCCGCGGCAGAGCCTCTTGCCGAAAAGGCAAACGTCCGGCTCCTTCTCCCACAAGGAAGGGCCCAGCCCTGAAAGCTCTTGCTGCTCTGTCACGGTGCCTTAGAGCCCCATCTACAGGCACAACAGCACTGGGGATCTGTGCTTTCCCAGAGACGCAACATCTCATGGCGCTCGGCCGCGGCAGAGCCTCTTGCCGAAAAGGCAAACATCCGGCTCCTTCTCCCACAAGGAAGGGCCCAGCCCTGAAAGCTCTTGCTGCTCTTCACGGTGCCTTGGCGCCCTATCTACAGGCACAACAGCAGTGGGGATCTGTGCTATTCCAGAGACGCAACATCTCATGGCGCTCGGCCGCGGCAGAGCCTCTTGCCGAAAAGGCAAACGTCCGGCTCCTTCTCCCACAAGGAAGGGCCCAGCCCTCAAAGCTGTTGCTGCTCTTCACGGTGCCTTGGCGCCCTATCTACAGGCACAACAGCAGTGGGGATCTGTGCTTTCCCAGAGACGCAACATCTCATGGCGCTCGGCCGCGGCAGAGCCTCTTGCCGAAAAGGCAAACGTCTGGCTCCTTCTCCCACAAGGAAGGGCCCAGCCCTGAAAGCTCTTGCTGCTCTTCACGGTGCCTTGGCGCCCTATCTACAGGCACAACAGCAGTGGGGATCTGTGCTTTCCCAGAGACGCAACATCTCATGGCGCTCGGCCGCGGCAGAGCCTCTTGCCGAAAAGGCAAACGTCCGGCTCCTTCTCCCACAAGGAAGGGCCCAGCCCTGAAAGCTCTTGCTGCTCTTCACGGTGCCTTGGCGCCCTATCTACAGGCACAACAGCACTGGGGATCTGTGCTTTCCCAGAGACGCAACATCTCATGGCGCTCGGCCGCGGCAGAGCCTCTTGCCGAAAAGGCAAACGTCCGGCTCCTTCTCCCACAAGGAAGGGCCCAGCCCTGAAAGCTCTTGCTGCTCTTCACGGTGCCTTGGCGCCCTATCTACAGGCACAACAGCACTGGGGATCTGTGCTTTCCCAGAGACGCAACATCTCATGGCGCTCGGCCGCGGCAGAGCCTCTTGCCGAAAAGGCAAATGTCCGGCTCCTTCTCCCACAAGGAAGGGCCCAGCCCTGAAAGCTCTTGCTGCTCTTCACGGTGCCTTGGTGCCCTATCTACAGGCACAACAGCACTGGGGATCTGTGCTTTCCCAGAGACGCAACATCTCATGGCGCTCAGCCGCGGCAGCGCCTCTTGCCGAAAAGTCAAACGTCCGGCTCCTTCTCCCACAAGGAAGGGCCCAGCCCTGAAAGCTCCTGCTGCTCTTCACGGTGCCTTGGCGCCCTATCTACAGGCACAACAGCAGTGGGGATCTGTGCTTTCCCAGAGACGCAACATCTCATGGCGCTCGGCCGCGGCAGAGCCTCTTGCCGAGAAGGCAAACGTCCGGCTCCTTCTCCCACAAGGAAGGGCCCAGCCCTGAAAGCTCTTGCTGCTCTTCACGGTGCCTTGGCGCCCTATCTACAGGCAGAACAGCACTGGGGATCTGTGCTTTCCCAGAGACGCAACATCTCATGGCGCTCGGCCGCGGCAGAGCCTCTTGCCGAAAAGGCAAACGTCCGGCTCCTTCTCCCACAAGGAAGGGCCCAGCCCTGAAAGCTGTTGCTCCTCTTCACGGTGCCTTGGCACCCTATCTACAGGCACAACAGCACTGGGGATCTGTGCTATTCCAGAGACGCAACATCTCATGGCGCTCGGCCGCGGCAGAGCCTCTGGCCGAAAAGGCAAACGTCCGGCTCCTTCTCCCACAAGGAAGGGCCCAGCCCTGAAAGCTCTGCTGCTCTTCACGGTGCCTTGGCGCCCTATCTACAGGCACAACAGCAGTGGGGATCTGTGCTATTCCAGAGACGCAACATCTCATGGCGCTTGGCCGCGGCAGAGCCTCTTGCCGAAAAGGTAAACGTCCGGCTCCTTCTCCCACAAGGAAGGGCCCAGCCCTGAAAGCTGTTGCTGCTCTTCACGGTGCCTTGGCGCCCTATCTACAGGCACAACAGCAGTGGGGATCTGTGCTTTTCCAGAGACGCAACATCTCATGGCGCTCGGCCGCGGCAGAGCCTCTTGCCGAAAAGGCAAACGTCCGGCTCCTTCTCCCACAAGGAAGGGCCCAGCCCTGAAAGCTCTTGCTGCTCTTCACGGTGCCTTGGCGCCCTATCTACAGGCACAACAGCAGTGGGGATCTGTGCTATTCCAGAGACGCAACATCTCATGGCGCTCGGCCGCGGCAGAGCCTCTTGCCGAAAAGTCAAACGTCCGGCTCCTTCTCCCACAAGGAAGGGCCCAGCCCTGAAAGCTCTTGCTGCTCTGTCACGGTGCCTTGGAGCCCTATCTACACGTACAACAGCAGTGGGGATCTGTGCTTTCCCAGAGACGCAACATCTCAGGGCGCTCGGCCGCGGCAGAGCCTCCTGCCGAAAAGGCAAACGTCCGGCTCCTTCTCCCACAAGGAAGGGCCCAGCCCTCAAAGCTCTTGCTGCTCTTCACGGTGCCTTGGTGCCCTATCTACAGGCACAACAGCAGTGGGGATCTGTGCTTTCCCAGAGACGCAACATCTCATGGCGCTCGGCCGCGGCAGAGCCTCTTGCCGAAAAGGCAAACGTCCGGCTCCTTCTCCCACAAGGAAGGGCCCAGCCCTGAAAGCTCTTGCTGCTCTTCACGGTGCCTTGGCGCCCTATCTACAGGCACAACAGCACTGGGGATCTGTGCTTTCCCAGAGACGCAACATCTCATGGCGCTCGGCCGCGGCAGAGCCTCTTGCCGAAAAGGCAAACGTCCGGCTCCTTCTCCCACAAGGAAGGGCCCAGCCCTGAAAGCTCTTGCTGCTCTGTCACGGTGCCTTAGAGCCCCATCTACAGGCACAACAGCAGTGGGGATCTGTGCTATTCCAGAGACGCAACATCTCATGGCGCTCGGCCGCGGCAGAGCCTCTTGCCGAAAAGGCAAACGTCCGGCTCCTTCTCCCACAAGGAAGGGCCCAGCCCTCAAAGCTCTTGCTGCTCTTCACGGTGCCTTGGTGCCCTATCTACAGGCACAACAGCAGTGGGGATCTGTGCTTTCCCAGAGACGCAACATCTCATGGCGCTCGGCCGCGGCAGAGCCTCTTGCCAAAAGGCAAACGTCCGGCTCCCTCTCCCACAAGGAAGGGCCCAGCCCTGAAAGCTCTTGCTGCTCTTCACGGTGCCTTGGCGCCCTATCTACCGGCACAGCAGCAGTGGGGATCTGTGCTTTCCCAGAGACGCAACATCTCATGGCGCTCGGCCGCGGCAGAGCCTCTTGCCGAAAAGGCAAACGTCCGGCTCCTTCTCCCACAAGGAAGGGCCCAGCCCTGAAAGCTCTTGCTCCTCTTCACGGTGCCTTGGCACCCTATCTACAGGCACAACAGCAGTGGGGATCTGTGCTTTCCCAGAGACGCAACATCTCATGGCGCTCGGCCGCGGCAGAGCCTCTTGCCGAAAAGGCAAACGTCCGGCTCCTTCTCCCACAAGGAAGGGCCCAGCCCTCAAAGCTGTTGCTGCTCTTCACGGTGCCTTGGCGCCCTATCTACAGGCACAACAGCAGTGGGGATCTGTGCTATTCCAGAGACGCAACATCTCATGGCGCTCGCCCGCGGCAGAGCCTCTTGCCGAAAAGGCAAACGTCCGGCTCCTTCTCCCACAAGGAAGGGCCCAGCCCTCAAAGCTCTTGCTGCTCTTCACGGTGCCTTGGAGCCCTATCTACACGTACAACAGCAGTGGGGATCTGTGCTTTCCCAGAGACGCAAAATCTCCGGGCGCTCGGCCGCGGCAGAGCCTCCTGCCGAAAAGGCAAACGTCCGGCTCCTTCTCCCACAAGGAAGGGCCCAGCCCTGAAAGCTCTTGCTGCTCTTCACGGTGCCTTGGCACCCTATCTACAGGCACAACAGCAGTGGGGATCTGTGCTTTCCCAGAGACGCAACATCTCATGGCGCTCGTCCGCAGCAGAGCCTCTTGCCGAAAAGGCAAACGTCCGGCTCCTTCTCCCACAAGGAAGGGCCCAGCCCTCAAAGCTCTTGCTGCTCTTCACGGTGCCTTGGTTCCCTATCTACAGGCAGAAGAGCAGTGGGGATCTGTGCTTTCCCAGAGACGCAACATCTCATGGCGCTCGGCCGCGGCAGAGCCTCTTGCCGAAAAGGCAAACGTCCGGCTCCTTCTCCCACAAGGAAGGGCCCAGCCCTCAAAGCTCTTGCTGCTCTGTCACGGTGCCTTAGAGCCCCATCTACAGGCACAACAGCACTGGGGATCTGTGCTTTCCCAGAGACGCAACATCTCATGGCGCTCGGCCGCGGCAGAGCCTCTTGCTGAGAAGGCAAACGTCCGGCTCCTTCTCCCACAAGGAAGGGCCCAGCCCTCAAAGCTCTTGCTGCTCTTCACGGTGCCTTGGCGCCCTATCTACAGGCACAACAGCAGTGGGGATCTGTGCTTTCCCAGAGACGCAACATCTCATGGCGCTCGGCCGCGGCAGAGCCTCTTGCCGAAAAGGCAAACATCCGCCTCCTTCTCCCACAAGGAAGGGCCCAGCCCTGAAAGCTCTTGCTGCTCTTCACGGTGCCTTGTCGCCCTATCTACAGGCACAACAGCAGTGGGGATCTGTGCTTTCCCAGAGACGCAACATCTCATGGCGCTCGGCCGTGGCAGAGCCTCTTGCCGAAAAGGCAAACGTCCGGCTCCCTCTCCCACAAGGAAGGGCCCAGCCCTGAAAGCTCTTGTTGGTCTTCACGGTGCCTTGGCGCCCTATCTACCGGCACAGCAGCAGTGGGGATCTGTGCTTTCCCAGAGACGCAACATCTCATGGCGCTCGGCCGCGGCAGAGCCTCTTGCCGAAAAGGCAAACATCCGGCTCCTTCTCCCACAAGGAAGGGCCCAGCCCTGAAAGCTCTTGCTGCTCTTCACGGTGCCTTGGCGCCCTATCTACAGGCACAACAGCAGTGGGGATCTGTGCTTTCCCAGAGACGCAACATCTCATGGCGCTCGGCCGCGGCAGAGCCTCTGGCCGAAAAGGCAAACGTCCGGCTCCTTCTCCCACAAGGAAGGGCCCAGCCCTCAAAGCTGTTGCTGCTCTTCACGGTGCCTTGGCACCCTATCTACAGGCACAACAGCACTGGGGATCTGTGCTTTCCCAGAGACGCAACATCTCACGGCGCTCGGCCGCGGCAGAGCCTCTTGCCGAGAAGGCAAACGTCCGGCTCCTTCTCCCACAAGGAAGGGCCCAGCCCTGAAAGCTCTTGCTGCTCTTCACGGTGCCTTGGCGCCATATCTACAGGCACAACAGCACTGGGGATCTGTGCTTTCCCAGAGACGCAACATCTCATGGCGCTCGGCCGCGGCAGAGCCTCTTGCCGAAAAGGCAAACGTCCGGCTCCTTCTCCCACAAGGAAGGGCCCAGCCCTGAAAGCTCTTGCTGCTCTTCACGGTGCCTTGGCGCCCTATCTACAGGCACAAGAGCACTGGGGATCTGTGCTTTCCCAGAGACGCAACATCTCATGGCGCTCGGCCGCGGCAGAGCCTCTTGCCGAAAAGGCAAACGTCCGGCTCCTTCTCCCACAAGGAAGGGCCCAGCCCTGAAAGCTCTTGCTCCTCTTCACGGTGCCTTGGCACCCTATCTACAGGCACAACAGCAGTGGGGATCTGTGCTTTCCCAGAGACGCAACATCTCATGGCGCTCGGCCGCGGCAGAGCCTCTTGCCGAAAAGGCAAACGTCCGGCTCCTTCTCCCACAAGGAAGGGCCCAGCCCTCAAAGCTGTTGCTGCTCTTCACGGTGCCTTGGCGCCCTATCTACAGGCACAACAGCAGTGGGGATCTGTGCTATTCCAGAGACGCAACATCTCATGGCGCTCGCCCGCGGCAGAGCCTCTTGCCGAAAAGGCAAACGTCCGGCTCCTTCTCCCACAAGGAAGGGCCCAGCCCTCAAAGCTCTTGCTGCTCTTCACGGTGCCTTGGAGCCCTATCTACACGTACAACAGCAGTGGGGATCTGTGCTTTCCCAGAGACGCAAAATCTCCGGGCGCTCGGCCGCGGCAGAGCCTCCTGCCGAAAAGGCAAACGTCCGGCTCCTTCTCCCACAAGGAAGGGCCCAGCCCTGAAAGCTCTTGCTGCTCTTCACGGTTCCTTGGCGCCCTATCTACAGGCACAACAGCAGTGGGGATCTGTGCTTTCCCAGAGACGCAACATCTCATGGTGCTCGTCCGCAGCAGAGCCTCTTGCCGAAAAGGCAAACGTCCGGCTCCTTCTCCCACAAGGAAGGGCCCAGCCCTCAAAGCTCTTGCTGCTCTTCACGGTGCCTTGGCGCCCTATCTACAGGCAGAAGAGCAGTGGGGATCTGTGCTTTCCCAGAGACGCAACATCTCATGGCGCTCGGCCGCGGCAGAGCCTCTTGCCGAAAAGGCAAACGTCCGCCTCCTTCTCCCACAAGGAAGGGCCCAGCCCTGAAAGCTCTTGCTGCTCTTCACGGTGCCTTGTCGCCCTATCTACAGGCACAACAGCAGTGGGGATCTGTGCTTTCCCAGAGACGCAACATCTCATGGCGCTCGGCCGTGGCAGAGCCTCTTGCCGAAAAGGCAAACGTCCGGCTCCCTCTCCCACAAGGAAGGGCCCAGCCCTGAAAGCTCTTGTTGGTCTTCACGGTGCCTTGGCGCCCTATCTACCGGCACAGCAGCAGTGGGGATCTGTGCTTTCCCAGAGACGCAACATCTCATGGCGCTCGGCCGCGGCAGAGCCTCTTGCCGAAAAGGCAAACAACCGGCTCCTTCTCCCACAAGGAAGGGCCCAGCCCTCAAAGCTCTTGCTGCTCTTCACGGTGCCTTGGCGCCCTATCTACAGGCACAACAGCAGTGGGGATCTGTGCTTTCCCAGAGACGCAACATCTCATGGCGCTCGGCCGCGGCAGAGCCTCTGGCCGAAAAGGCAAACGTCCGGCTCCTTCTCCCACAAGGAAGGGCCCAGCCCTCAAAGCTGTTGCTGCTCTTCACGGTGCCTTGGCACCCTATCTACAGGCACAACAGCACTGGGGATCTGTGCTTTCCCAGAGACGCAACATCTCACGGCGCTCGGCCGCGGCAGAGCCTCTTGCCGAGAAGGCAAACGTCCGGCTCCTTCTCCCACAAGGAAGGGCCCAGCCCTCAAAGCTCTTGCTGCTCTTCAGGGTGCCTTGGCGCCATATCTACAGGCACAACAGCACTGGGGATCTGTGCTTTCCCAGAGACGCAACATCTCATGGCGCTCGGCCGCGGCAGAGCCTCTTGCCGAAAAGGCAAACGTCCGGCTCCTTCTCCCACAAGGAAGGGCCCAGCCCTGAAAGCTCTTGCTGCTCTTCACGGTGCCTTGGCGCCCTATCTACAGGCACAACAGCACTGGGGATCTGTGCTTTCCCAGAGACGCAACATCTCATGGCGCTCGGCCGCGGCAGAGCCTCTTGCCGAAAAGGCAAACGTCCGGCTCCTTCTCCCACAAGGAAGGGCCCAGCCCTGAAAGCTCTTGCTGCTCTTCACGGTGCCTTGGCGCCCTATCTACAGGCAAAACAGCAGTGGGGATCTGTGCTTTCCCAGAGACGCAACATCTCATGGTGCTCGGCCGCGGCAGAGCCTCTGGCCGAAAAGGCAAACGTCCGGCTCCTTCTCCCACAAGGAAGGGCCCAGCCCTGAAAGCTCTTGCTGCTCTTCACGGTGCCTTGGCGCCCTATCTACAGGCAGAAGAGCAGTGGGGATCTGTGCTTTCCCAGAGACGCAACATCTCATGGCGCTCGGCCGCGGCAGAGCCTCTTGCCGAGAAGGCAAACGTCCGGCTCCTTCTCCCACAAGGAAGGGCCCAGCCCTGAAAGCTCTGGCTGCTCTTCACGGTGCCTTGGCGCCCTATCTACAGGCACAACAGCACTGGGGATCTGTGCTTTCCCAGAGACGCAACATCTCATGGCGCTCGGCCGCGGCAGAGCCTCTTGCCGAGAAGGCAAACGTCCGGCTCCTTCTCCCACAAGGAAGGGCCCAGACCTCAAAGCTCTTGCTGCTCTTCACAGTGCCTTGGCGCCCTATCTACAGGCACAACAGCACTGGGGATCTGTGCTTTCCCAGAGACGCAACATCTCATGGCGCTCGGCCGCGGCAGAGCCTCTTGCCGAAAAGGCAAACGTCCGGCTCCTTCTCCCACAAGGAAGGGCCCAGCCCTCAAAGCTCTTGCTGCTCTTCACGGTGCCTTGGCGCCCTATCTACAGGCACAACAGCAGTGGGGATCTGTGCTATTCCAGAGACGCAACATCTCATGGCGCTCGGCCGCGGCAGAGCCTCTTGCCGAAAAGGTAAACGTCCGGCTCCTTCTCCCACAAGGAAGGGCCCAGCCCTGAAAGCTGTTGCTGCTCTTCACGGTGCCTTGGCGCCCTATCTACAGGCACAACAGCAGTGGGGATCTGTGCTTTTCCAGAGACGCAACATCTCATGGCGCTCGGCCGCGGCAGAGCCTCTTGCCGAAAAGGCAAACGTCCGGCTCCTTCTCCCACAAGGAAGGGCCCAGCCCTGAAAGCTCTTGCTGCTCTTCACGGTGCCTTGGCGCCCTATCTACAGGCACAACAGCAGTGGGGATCTGTGCTATTCCAGAGACGCAACATCTCATGGCGCTCGGCCGCGGCAGAGCCTCTTGCCGAAAAGGCAAACGTCCGGCTCCTTCTCCCACAAGGAAGGGCCCAGCCCTGAAAGCTCTTGCTGCTCTGTCACGGTGCCTTAGAGCCCCATCTACAGGCACAACAGCACTGGGGATCTGTGCTTTCCCAGAGACGCAACATCTCATGGCGCTCGGCCGCGGCAGAGCCTCTTGCCGAAAAGGCAAACATCCGGCTCCTTCTCCCACAAGGAAGGGCCCAGCCCTCAAAGCTCTTGCTGCTCTTCACGGTGCCTTGGTGCCCTATCTACAGGCAGAAGAGCAGTGGGGATCTGTGCTTTCCCAGAGACGCAACATCTCATGGCGCTCGGCCGCGGCAGAGCCTCTTGCTGAAAAGGCAAACGTCCGGCTCCTTCTCCAACAAGGAAGGGCCCAGCCCTGAAAGCTCTTGCTGCTCTTCACGGTGCCTTGGCGCCCTATCTACAGGCACAAAAGCAGTGGGGATCTGTGCTATTCCAGAGACGCAACATCTCATGGCGCTCGGCCGCGGCAGAGCCTCTTGCCGAAAAGGCAAACGTCCGGCTCCTTCTCCCACAAGGAAGGGCCCAGCCCTGAAAGCTCTTGCTGCTCTTCACGGTGCCTTGGTGCCCTATCTACAGGCAGAAGAGCAGTGGGGATCTGTGCTTTCCCAGAGACGCAACATCTCATGGCGCTCGGCCGCGGCAGAGCCTCTTGCCAAAAAGGCAAACGTCCGGCTCCCTCTCCCACAAGGAAGGGCCCAGCCCTGAAAGCTCTTGCTGCTCTTCACGGTGCCTTGGCGCCCTATCTACCGGCACAGCAGCAGTGGGGATCTGTGCTTTCCCAGAGACGCAACATCTCATGGCGCTCGGCCGCGGCAGAGCCTCTTGCCGAAAAGGCAAACGTCCGGCTCCTTCTCCCACAAGGAAGGGCCCAGCCCTGAAAGCTCTTGGTCCTCTTCACGGTGCCTTGGCACCCTATCTACAGGCACAACAGCAGTGGGGATCTGTGCTTTCCCAGAGACGCAACATCTCATGGCGCTCGGCCGCGGCAGAGCCTCATGCCGAAAAGGCAAACGTCCGGCTCCTTCTCCCACAAGGAAGGGCCCAGCCCTGAAAGCTCTTGGTCCTCTTCACGGTGCCTTGGCACCCTATCTACAGGCACAACAGCAGTGGGGATCTGTGCTTTTCCAGAGACGCAACATCTCATGGCGCTCGGCCGCGGCAGAGCCTCTTGCCGAAAAGGCAAACGTCCGGCTCCTTCTCCCACAAGGAAGGGCCCAGCCCTCAAAGCTGTTGCTGCTCTTCACGGTGCCTTGGCGCCCTATCTACAGGCACAACAGCAGTGGGGATCTGTGCTATTCCAGAGACGCAACATCTCATGGCGCTCGCCCGCGGCAGAGCCTCTTGCCGAAAAGGCAAACGTCCGGCTCCTTCTCCCACAAGGAAGGGCCCAGCCCTGAAAGCTCTTGCTGCTCTTCACGGTTCCTTGGCGCCCTATCTACAGGCACAACAGCAGTGGGGATCTGTGCTTTCCCAGAGACGCAACATCTCATGGTGCTCGTCCGCAGCAGAGCCTCTTGCCGAAAAGGCAAACGTCCGGCTCCTTCTCCCACAAGGAAGGGCCCAGCCCTCAAAGCTCTTGCTGCTCTTCACGGTGCCTTGGTTCCCTATCTACAGGCAGAAGAGCAGTGGGGATCTGTGCTTTCCCAGAGACGCAACATCTCATGGCGCTCGGCCGCGGCAGAGCCTCTTGCCGAAAAGGCAAACGTCCGGCTCCTTCTCCCACAAGGAAGGGCCCAGCCCTCAAAGCTCTTGCTGCTCTGTCACGGTGCCTTAGAGCCCCATCTACAGGCACAACAGCACTGGGGATCTGTGCTTTCCCAGAGACGCAACATCTCATGGCGCTCGGCCGCGGCAGAGCCTCTTGCTGAGAAGGCAAACGTCCGGCTCCTTCTCCCACAAGGAAGGGCCCAGACCTCAAAGCTGTTGCTGCTCTTCACGGTGCCTTGGCGCCCTATCTACAGGCACAACAGCAGTGGGGATCTGTGCTATTCCAGAGACGCAACATCTCATGGCGCTCGGCCGCGGCAGAGCCTCTTGCCGAAAAGGCAAACGTCCGGCTCCTTCTCCCACAAGGAAGGGCCCAGCCCTCAAAGCTCTTGCTGCTCTGTCACGGTGCCTTAGAGCCCCATCTACAGGCACAACAGCACTGGGGATCTGTGCTTTCCCAGAGACGCAACATCTCATGGCGCTCGGCCGCGGCAGAGCCTCTTGCCGAAAAGGCAAACATCCGGCTCCTTCTCCCACAAGGAAGGGCCCAGCCCTCAAAGCTCTTGCTGCTCTTCACGGTGCCTTGGTGCCCTATCTACAGGCAGAAGAGCAGTGGGGATCTGTGCTTTCCCAGAGACGCAACATCTCATGGCGCTCGGCCGCGGCAGAGCCTCTTGCTGAAAAGGCAAACGTCCGGCTCCTTCTCCAACAAGGAAGGGCCCAGCCCTGAAAGCTCTTGCTGCTCTTCACGGTGCCTTGGCGCCCTATCTACAGGCACAACAGCAGTGGGGATCTGTGCTATTCCAGAGACGCAACATCTCATGGCGCTCGGCCGCGGCAGAGCCTCTTGCCGAAAAGGCAAACGTCCGGCTCCTTCTCCCACAAGGAAGGGCCCAGCCCTGAAAGCTCTTGCTGCTCTTCACGGTGCCTTGGTGCCCTATCTACAGGCAGAAGAGCAGTGGGGATCTGTGCTTTCCCAGAGACGCAACATCTCATGGCGCTCGGCCGCGGCAGAGCCTCTTGCCGAAAAGGCAAACGTCCGGCTCCCTCTCCCACAAGGAAGGGCCCAGCCCTGAAAGCTCTTGCTGCTCTTCACGGTGCCTTGGCGCCCTATCTACCGGCACAGCAGCAGTGGGGATCTGTGCTTTCCCAGAGACGCAACATCTCATGGCGCTCGGCCGCGGCAGAGCCTCTTGCCGAAAAGGCAAACGTCCGGCTCCTTCTCCCACAAGGAAGGGCCCAGCCCTGAAAGCTCTTGCTCCTCTTCACGGTGCCTTGGCACCCTATCTACAGGCACAACAGCAGTGGGGATCTGTGCTTTTCCAGAGACGCAACATCTCATGGCGCTCGGCCGCGGCAGAGCCTCTTGCCGAAAAGGCAAACGTCCGGCTCCTTCTCCCACAAGGAAGGGCCCAGCCCTGAAAGCTCTTGCTGCTCTTCACGGTTCCTTGGCGCCCTATCTACAGGCACAACAGCACTGGGGATCTGTGCTTTCCCAGAAACGCAACATCTCATGGTGCTCGTCCGCAGCAGAGCCTCTTGCCGAAAAGGCAAACGTCCGGCTCCTTCTCCCACAAGGAAGGGCCCAGCCCTCAAAGCTCTTGCTGCTCTTCACGGTGCCTTGGTTCCCTATCTACAGGCAGAAGAGCAGTGGGGATCTGTGCTTTCCCAGAGACGCAACATCTCATGGCGCTCGGCCCGCGGCAGAGCCTCTTGCCGAAAAGGCAAACGTCCGGCTCCTTCTCCCACAAGGAAGGGCCCAGCCCTCAAAGCTCTTGCTGCTCTGTCACGGTGCCTTAGAGCCCCATCTACAGGCACAACAGCACTGGGGATCTGTGCTTTCCCAGAGACGCAACATCTCATGGCGCTCGGCCACGGCAGAGCCTCTTGCTGAGAAGGCAAACGTCCGGCTCCTTCTCCCACAAGGAAGGGCCCAGCCCTCAAAGCTCTTGCTGCTCTTCACGGTGCCTTGGCGCCCTATCTACAGGCAGAAGAGCAGTGGGGATCTGTGCTTTCCCAGAGACGCAACATCTCATGGCGCTCGGCCGCGGCAGAGCCTCTTGCCGAAAAGGCAAACATCCGCCTCCTTCTCCCACAAGGAAGGGCCCAGCCCTGAAAGCTCTTGCTGCTCTTCACGGTGCCTTGTCGCCCTATCTACAGGCACAACAGCACTGGGGATCTGTGCTTTCCCAGAGACGCAACATCTCATGGCGCTCGGCCGTGGCAGAGCCTCTTGCCGAAAAGGCAAACGTCCGGCTCCCTCTCCCACAAGGAAGGGCCCAGCCCTGAAAGCTCTTGTTGGTCTTCACGGTGCCTTGGCGCCCTATCTACCGGCACAGCAGCACTGGGGATCTGTGCTTTCCCAGAGACGCAACATCTCATGGCGCTCGGCCGCGGCAGAGCCTCTTGCCGAAAAGGCAAACATCCGGCTCCTTCTCCCACAAGGAAGGGCCCAGCCCTGAAAGCTCTTGCTGCTCTTCACGGTGCCTTGGCGCCCTATCTACAGGCACAACAGCAGTGGGGATCTGTGCTTTCCCAGAGACGCAACATCTCATGGCGCTCGGCCGCGGCAGAGCCTCTTGCCGAAAAGGCAAACGTCCGGCTCCTTCTCCCACAAGGAAGGGCCCAGCCCTCAAAGCTGTTGCTGCTCTTCACGGTGCCTTGGCACCCTATCTACAGGCACAACAGCACTGGGGATCTGTGCTTTCCCAGAGACGCAACATCTCACGGCGCTCGGCCGCGGCAGAGCCTCTTGCCGAAAAGGCAAACGTCCGGCTCCTTCTCCCACAAGGAAGGGCCCAGCCCTCAAAGCTCTTGCTGCTCTTCAGGGTGCCTTGGCGCCCTATCTACAGGCACAACAGCACTGGGGATCTGTGCTTTCCCAGAGACGCAACATCTCATGGCGCTCGGCCGCGGCAGAGCCTCTTGCCGAAAAGGGAAACGTCCGGCTCCTTCTCCCACAAGGAAGGGCCCAGCCCTCAAAGCTCTTGCTGCTCTTCAGGGTGCCTTGGCGCCCTATCTACAGGCACAACAGCACTGGGGATCTGTGCTTTCCCAGAGACGCAACATCTCATGGCGCTCGGCCGCGGCAGAGCCTCTTGCCGAAAAGGGAAACGTCCGGCTCCTTCTCCCACAAGGAAGGGCCCAGCCCTCAAAGCTCTTGCTGCTCTTCACGGTGCCTTGGCGCCCTATCTACAGGCAGAAGAGCAGTGGGGATCTGTGCTTTCCCAGAGACGCAACATCTCATGGCGCTCGGCCGCGGCAGAGCCTCTTGCCGAAAAGGCAAACATCCGCCTCCTTCTCCCACAAGGAAGGGCCCAGCCCTGAAAGCTCTTGCTGCTCTTCACGGTGCCTTGTCGCCCTATCTACAGGCACAACAGCACTGGGGATCTGTGCTTTCCCAGAGACGCAACATCTCATGGCGCTCGGCCGTGGCAGAGCCTCTTGCCGAAAAGGCAAACGTCCGGCTCCCTCTCCCACAAGGAAGGGCCCAGCCCTGAAAGCTCTTGTTGGTCTTCACGGTGCCTTGGCGCCCTATCTACCGGCACAGCAGCACTGGGGATCTGTGCTTTCCCAGAGACGCAACATCTCATGGCGCTCGGCCGCGGCAGAGCCTCTTGCCGAAAAGGCAAACATCCGGCTCCTTCTCCCACAAGGAAGGGCCCAGCCCTGAAAGCTCTTGCTGCTCTTCACGGTGCCTTGGCGCCCTATCTACAGGCACAACAGCAGTGGGGATCTGTGCTTTCCCAGAGACGCAACATCTCATGGCGCTCGGCCGCGGCAGAGCCTCTTGCCGAAAAGGCAAACGTCCGGCTCCTTCTCCCACAAGGAAGGGCCCAGCCCTCAAAGCTGTTGCTGCTCTTCACGGTGCCTTGGCACCCTATCTACAGGCACAACAGCACTGGGGATCTGTGCTTTCCCAGAGACGCAACATCTCACGGCGCTCGGCCGCGGCAGAGCCTCTTGCCGAGAAGGCAAACGTCCGGCTCCTTCTCCCACAAGGAAGGGCCCAGCCCTCAAAGCTCTTGCTGCTCTTCAGGGTGCCTTGGCGCCCTATCTACAGGCACAACAGCACTGGGGATCTGTGCTTTCCCAGAGACGCAACATCTCATGGCGCTCGGCCGCGGCAGAGCCTCTTGCCGAAAAGGGAAATGTCCGGCTCCTTCTCCCACAAGGAAGGGCCCAGCCCTGAAAGCTCTTGCTGCTCTTCACGGTGCCTTGGTGCCCTATCTACAGGCACAACAGCACTGGGGATCTGTGCTTTCCCAGAGACGCAACATCTCATGGCGCTCAGCCGCGGCAGCGCCTCTTGCCGAAAAGTCAAACGTCCGGCTCCTTCTCCCACAAGGAAGGGCCCAGCCCTGAAAGCTCTTGCTGCTCTTCACGGTGCCTTGGCGCCCTATCTACAGGCACAACAGCACTGGGGATCTGTGCTTTCCCAGAGACGCAACATCTCATGGCGCTCGGCCGCGGCAGAGCCTCTTGCCGAGAAGGCAAACATCCGGCTCCTTCTCCCACAAGGAAGGGCCCAGCCCTGAAAGCTGTTGCTCCTCTTCACGGTGCCTTGGCACCCTATCTACAGGCACAACAGCACTGGGGATCTGTGCTATTCCAGAGACGCAACATCTCATGGCGCTCGGCCGCGGCAGAGCCTCTGGCCGAAAAGGCAAACGTCCGGCTCCTTCTCCCACAAGGAAGGGCCCAGCCCTGAAAGCTCTGCTGCTCTTCACGGTGCCTTGGCGCCCTATCTACAGGCACAACAGCAGTGGGGATCTGTGCTATTCCAGAGACGCAACATCTCATGGCGCTTGGCCGCGGCAGAGCCTCTTGCCGAAAAGGTAAACGTCCGGCTCCTTCTCCCACAAGGAAGGGCCCAGCCCTGAAAGCTGTTGCTGCTCTTCACGGTGCCTTGGCGCCCTATCTACAGGCACAACAGCAGTGGGGATCTGTGCTTTTCCAGAGACGCAACATCTCATGGCGCTCGCCCGCGGCAGAGCCTCTTGCCGAAAAGGCAAACGTCCGGCTCCTTCTCCCACAAGGAAGGGCCCAGCCCTGAAAGCTCTTGCTGCTCTTCACGGTGCCTTGGCGCCCTATCTACAGGCACAACAGCAGTGGGGATCTGTGCTATTCCAGAGACGCAACATCTCATGGCGCTCGGCCGCGGCAAAGCCTCTTGCCGAAAAGGCAAACGTCCGGCTCCTTCTCCCACAAGGAAGGGCCCAGCCCTGAAAGCTCTTGCTGCTCTGTCACAGTGCCTTGGAGCCCTATCTACACGTACAACAGCAGTGGGGATCTGTGCTTTCCCAGAGACGCAAAATCTCAGGGCGCTCGGCCGCGGCAGAGCCTCCTGCCAAAAAGGCAAACGTCCGGCTCCTTCTCCCACAAGGAAGGGCCCAGCCCTCAAAGCTCTTGCTGCTCTTCACGGTGCCTTGGTGCCCTATCTACAGGCACAACAGCAGTGGGGATCTGTGCTTTCCCAGAGACGCAACATCTCATGGCGCTCGGCCGCGGCAGAGCCTCTTGCCGAAAAGGCAAACGTCCGGCTCCTTCTCCCACAAGGAAGGGCCCAGCCCTGAAAGCTCTTGCTGCTCTTCACGGTGCCTTGGCGCCCTATCTACAGGCACAACAGCACTGGAGATCTGTGCTTTCCCAGAGACGCAACATCTCATGGCGCTCGGCCGCGGCAGAGCCTCTTGCCGAAAAGGCAAACGTCCGGCTCCTTCTCCCACAAGGAAGGGCCCAGCCCTGAAAGCTCTTGCTGCTCTGTCACGGTGCCTTAGAGCCCCATCTACAGGCACAACAGCAGTGGGGATCTGTGCTATTCCAGAGACGCAACATCTCATGGCGCTCGGCCGCGGCAGAGCCTCTTGCCGAAAAGGCAAACGTCCGGCTCCTTCTCCCACAAGGAAGGGCCCAGCCCTGAAAGCTCTTGCTGCTCTTCACGGTGCCTTGGTGCCCTATCTACAGGCAGAAGAGCAGTGGGGATCTGTGCTTTCCCAGAGACGCAACATCTCATGGCGCTCGGCCGCGGCAGAGCCTCTTGCCAAAAGGCAAACGTCCGGCTCCCTCTCCCACAAGGAAGGGCCCAGCCCTGAAAGCTCTTGCTGCTCTTCACGGTGCCTTGGCGCCCTATCTACCGGCACAGCAGCAGTGGGGATCTGTGCTTTCCCAGAGACGCAACATCTCATGGCGCTCGGCCGCGGCAGAGCCTCTTGCCGAAAAGGCAAACGTCCGGCTCCTTCTCCCACAAGGAAGGGCCCAGCCCTCAAAGCTGTTGCTGCTCTTCACGGTGCCTTGGTGCCCTATCTACAGGCACAACAGCAGTGGGATCTGTGCTATTCCAGAGACGCAACATCTCATGGCGCTCGCCCGCGGCAGAGCCTCTTGCCGAAAAGGCAAACGTCCGGCTCCTTCTCCCACAAGGAAGGGCCCAGCCCTGAAAGCTCTTGCTGCTCTTCACGGTGCCTTGGAGCCCTATCTACACGTACAACAGCAGTGGGGATCTGTGCTTTCCCAGAGACGCAAAATCTCCGGGCGCTCGGCCGCGGCAGAGCCTCCTGCCGAAAAGGCAAACGTCCGGCTCCTTCTCCCACAAGGAAGGGCCCAGCCCTGAAAGCTCTTGCTGCTCTTCACGGTTCCTTGGCGCCCTATCTACAGGCACAACAGCAGTGGGGATCTGTGCGTTCCCAGAGACGCAACATCTCATGGTGCTCGTCCGCAGCAGAGCCTCTTGCCGAAAAGGCAAACGTTCCGGCGCCTTCTCCCACAAGGAAGGGCCCAGCCCTCAAAGCTCTTGCTGCTCTTCACGGTGCCTTGGTTCCCTATCTACAGGCAGAAGAGCAGTGGGGATCTGTGCTTTCCCAGAGACGCAACATCTCATGGCGCTCGGCCGCGGCAGAGCCTCTTGCCGAAAAGGCAAACGTCCGGCTCCTTCTCCCACAAGGAAGGGCCCAGCCCTCAAAGCTCTTGCTGCTCTGTCACGGTGCCTTAGAGCCCCATCTACAGGCACAACAGCAGTGGGGATCTGTGCTTTCCCAGAGACCGCAACATCTCATGGCGCTCGGCCGCGGCAGAGCCTCTTGCTGAGAAGGCAAACGTCCCGGCTCCTTCTCCCACAAGGAAGGGCCCAGCCCTCAAAGCTCTTGCTGCCATTCACGGTTGCCCTTGGCGCCCTATTCTACAGGCAGAAGAGCAGTGGGGATCTGTGCTTTCCCCAGAGACGCAACATCTCATGGCGCTCGGTCCGCGGCAGAGCCTCTTGCCGAAAAGGCAAACATCCGCCTCCTTCTCCCACAAGGAAGGGCCCAGCCCTGAAAGCTCTTGCTGCTCTTCACGGTGCCTTGTCGCCCTATCTACAGGCACAACAGCACTGGGGATCTGTGCTTTCCCAGAGGACGCAACATCTCATGGCGCTCGGCCGTGGCAGAGCCTCTTGCCGAAAAGGCAAACGTCCGGCTCCCTCTCCACAAGGAAGGGCCCAGCCCTGAAAGCTCTTGTTGGTCTTCACGGTGCCTTGGCGCCCTATCTACCGGCACAGCAGCAGTGGGGATCTGTGCTTTCCCAGAGACGCAACATCTCATGGCGCTCGGCCCGCGGCAGAGCTCTTGCCGAAAAGGCAAACATCCGGCTCCTTCTCCCACAAGGAAGGGCCCAGCCCTGAAAGCTCTTGCTGCTCTTCACGGTGCCTTGGCGCCCTATCTACAGCCACAAGAGCAGTGGGGATCTGTGCTTTCCCAGAGACGCAACATCTCATGGCGCTCGGCCGCGGCAGAGCCTCTGGCCGAAAAGCAAACGTCCGGCTCCTTCTCCCACAAGGAAGGGCCCAGCCCTCAAAGCTGTTGCTGCTCTTCACGGTGCCTTGGCACCCTATCTACAGGCACAACAGCACTGGGGATCTGTGCTTTCCCAGAGACGCAACATCTCACGGCGCTCGGCCGCGGCAGAGCCTCTTGCCGAGAAGGCAAACGTCTGGCTCCTTCTCCCACAAGGAAGGGCCCAGCCCTCAAAGCTCTTGCTGCTCTTCACAGTGCCTTGGCGCCCTATCTACAGGCACAACAGCACTGGGGATCTGTGCTTTCCCAGAGACGCAACATCTCATGGCGCTCAGCCGCGGCAGAGCCTCTTGCCGAAAAGGCAAACGTCCGGCTCCTTCTCCCACAAGGAAGGGCCCAGCCCTGAAAGCTCTTGCTGCTCTTCACGGTGCCTTGGCGCCCTATCTACAGGCAAAACAGCAGTGGGGATCTGTGCTTTCCCAGAGACGCAACATCTCATGGTGCTCGGCCGCGGCAGAGCCTCTGGCCGAAAAGGCAAACGTCCGGCTCCTTCTCCCACAAGGAAGGGCCCAGCCCTGAAAGCTCTTGCTGCTCTTCACGGTGCCTTGGCGCCCTATCTACAGGCACAACAGCAGTGGGGATCTGTGCTTTCCCAGAGACGCAACATCTCATGGCGCTCGGCCGCGGCAGAGCCTCTTGCCGAGAAGGCAAACGTCCGGCTCCTTCTCCCACAAGGAAGGGCCCAGCCCTGAAAGCTCTTGTTGCTCTTCACGGTGCCTTGGCGCCCTATCTACAGGCACAACAGCACTGGGGATCTGTGCTTTCCCAGAGACGCAACATCTCATGGCGCTCGGCCGCGGCAGAGCCTCTTGCCGAGAAGGCAAACGTCCGGCTCCTTCTCCCACAAGGAAGGGCCCAGACCTCAAAGCTCTTGCTGCTCTTCACAGTGCCTTGGCGCCCTATCTACAGGCACAACAGCACTGGGGATCTGTGCTTTCCCAGAGACGCAACATCTCATGGCGCTCGGCCGCGGCAGAGCCTCTTGCCGAAAAGGCAAACGTCCGGCTCCTTCTCCCACAAGGAAGGGCCCAGCCCTCAAAGCTCTTGCTGCTCTTCACGGTGCCTTGGCGCCCTATCTACAGGCACAACAGCAGTGGGGATCTGTGCTATTCCAGAGACGCAACATCTCATGGCGCTCGGCCGCGGCAGAGCCTCTTGCCGAAAAGGTAAACGTCCGGCTCCTTCTCCCACAAGGAAGGGCCCAGCCCTGAAAGCTGTTGCTGCTCTTCACGGTGCCTTGGCGCCCTATCTACAGGCACAACAGCACTGGGGATCTGTGCTTTTCCAGAGACGCAACATCTCATGGCGCTCGGCCGCGGCAGAGCCTCTTGCCGAAAAGGCAAACGTCCGGCTCCTTCTCCCACAAGGAAGGGCCCAGCCCTGAAAGCTCTTGCTGCTCTTCACGGTGCCTTGGCGCCCTATCTACAGGCACAACAGCAGTGGGGATCTGTGCTATTCCAGAGACGCAACATCTCATGGCGCTCGGCCGCGGCAGAGCCTCTTGCCGAAAAGGCAAACGTCCGGCTCCTTCTCCCACAAGGAAGGGCCCAGCCCTGAAAGCTCTTGCTGCTCTGTCACGGTGCCTTAGAGCCCCATCTACAGGCACAACAGCACTGGGGATCTGTGCTTTTCCAGAGACGCAACATCTCATGGCGCTCGGCCGCGGCAGAGCCTCTTGCCGAAAAGGCAAACATCCGGCTCCTTCTCCCACAAGGAAGGGCCCAGCCCTCAAAGCTCTTGCTGCTCTTCACGGTGCCTTGGTGCCCTATCTACAGGCAGAAGAGCAGTGGGGATCTGTGCTTTCCCAGAGACGCAAGATCTCATGGCGCTCGGCCGCGGCAGAGCCTCTTGCTGAAAAGGCAAACGTCCGGCTCCTTCTCCAACAAGGAAGGGCCCAGCCCTGAAAGCTCTTGCTGCTCTTCACGGTGCCTTGGCGCCCTATCTACAGGCACAAAAGCAGTGGGGATCTGTGCTATTCCAGAGACGCAACATCTCATGGCGCTCGGCCGCGGCAGAGCCTCTTGCCGAAAAGGCAAACGTCCGGCTCCTTCTCCCACAAGGAAGGGCCCAGCCCTGAAAGCTCTTGCTGCTCTTCACGGTGCCTTGGTGCCCTATCTACAGGCAGAAGAGCAGTGGGGATCTGTGCTTTCCCAGAGACGCAACATCTCATGGCGCTCGGCCGCGGCAGAGCCTCTTGCCAAAAAGGCAAACGTCCGGCTCCCTCTCCCACAAGGAAGGGCCCAGCCCTGAAAGCTCTTGCTGCTCTTCACGGTGCCTTGGCGCCCTATCTACCGGCACAGCAGCAGTGGGGATCTGTGCTTTCCCAGAGACGCAACATCTCATGGCGCTCGGCCGCGGCAGAGCCTCTTGCCGAAAAGGCAAACGTCCGGCTCCTTCTCCCACAAGGAAGGGCCCAGCCCTGAAAGCTCTTGCTCCTCTTCACGGTGCCTTGGCACCCTATCTACAGGCACAACAGCAGTGGGGATCTGTGCTTTCCCAGAGACGCAACATCTCATGGCGCTCGGCCGCGGCAGAGCCTCATGCCGAAAAGGCAAACGTCCGGCTCCTTCTCCCACAAGGAAGGGCCCAGCCCTGAAAGCTCTTGCTCCTCTTCACGGTGCCTTGGCACCCTATCTACAGGCACAACAGCAGTGGGGATCTGTGCTTTTCCAGAGACGCAACATCTCATGGCGCTCGGCCGCGGCAGAGCCTCTTGCCGAAAAGGCAAACGTCCGGCTCCTTCTCCCACAAGGAAGGGCCCAGCCCTCAAAGCTGTTGCTGCTCTTCACGGTGCCTTGGCACCCTATCTACAGGCACAACAGCAGTGGGGATCTGTGCTATTCCAGAGACGCAACATCTCATGGCGCTCGCCCGCGGCAGAGCCTCTTGCCGAAAAGGCAAACGTCCGGCTCCTTCTCCCACAAGGAAGGGCCCAGCCCTGAAAGCTCTTGCTGCTCTTCACGGTGCCTTGGAGCCCTATCTACACGTACAACAGCAGTGGGGATCTGTGCTTTCCCAGAGACGCAAAATCTCCGGGCGCTCGGCCGCGGCAGAGCCTCCTGCCGAAAAGGCAAACGTCCGGCTCCTTCTCCCACAAGGAAGGGCCCAGCCCTGAAAGCTCTTGCTGCTCTTCACGGTTCCTTGGCGCCCTATCTACAGGCACAACAGCAGTGGGGATCTGTGCTTTCCCAGAGACGCAACATCTCATGGCGCTCGGCCGCAGCAGAGCCTCTTGCCGAAAAGGCAAACGTCCGGCTCCTTCTCCCACAAGGAAGGGCCCAGCCCTCAAAGCTCTTGCTGCTCTTCACGGTGCCTTGGTTCCCTATCTACAGGCAGAAGAGCAGTGGGGATCTGTGCTTTCCCAGAGACGCAACATCTCATGGCGCTCGACCGCGGCAGAGCCTCTTGCCGAAAAGGCAAACGTCCGGCTCCTTCTCCCACAAGGAAGGGCCCAGCCCTCAAAGCTCTTGCTGCTCTGTCACGGTGCCTTAGAGCCCCATCTACAGGCACAACAGCAGTGGGGATCTGTGCTTTTCCAGAGACGCAACATCTCATGGCGCTCGGCCGCGGCAGAGCCTCTTGCCGAAAAGGCAAACGTCCGGCTCCTTCTCCCACAAGGAAGGGCCCAGCCCTGAAAGCTCTTGCTGCTCTTCACGGTGCCTTGGCGCCCTATCTACAGGCACAACAGCAGTGGGGATCTGTGCTATTCCAGAGACGCAACATCTCATGGCGCTCGGCCGCGGCAGAGCCTCTTGCCGAAAAGGCAAACGTCCGGCTCCTTCTCCCACAAGGAAGGGCCCAGCCCTGAAAGCTCTTGCTGCTCTTCACGGTGCCTTGGTGCCCTATCTACAGGCAGAAGAGCAGTGGGGATCTGTGCTTTCCCAGAGACGCAACATCTCATGGCGCTCGGCCGCGGCAGAGCCTCTTGCCAAAAAGGCAAACGTCCGGCTCCCTCTCCCACAAGGAAGGGCCCAGCCCTGAAAGCTCTTGCTGCTCTTCACGGTGCCTTGGCGCCCTATCTACCGGCACAGCAGCAGTGGGGATCTGTGCTTTCCCAGAGACGCAACATCTCATGGCGCTCGGCCGCGGCAGAGCCTCTTGCCGAAAAGGCAAACGTCCGGCTCCTTCTCCCACAAGGAAGGGCCCAGCCCTGAAAGCTCTTGCTGCTCTTCACGGTGCCTTGGCGCCCTATCTACAGGCACAACAGCAGTGGGGATCTGTGCTATTCCAGAGACGCAACATCTCATGGCGCTCGGCCGCGGCAGAGCCTCTTGCCGAAAAGGCAAACGTCCGGCTCCTTCTCCCACAAGGAAGGGCCCAGCCCTGAAAGCTCTTGCTGCTCTGTCACGGTGCCTTAGAGCCCCATCTACAGGCACAACAGCACTGGGGATCTGTGCTTTCCCAGAGACGCAACATCTCATGGCGCTCGGCCGCGGCAGAGCCTCTTGCCGAAAAGGCAAACATCCGGCTCCTTCTCCCACAAGGAAGGGCCCAGCCCTGAAAGCTCTTGCTGCTCTTCACGGTGCCTTGGTGCCCTATCTACAGGCAGAAGAGCAGTGGGGATCTGTGCTTTCCCAGAGACGCAACATCTCATGGCGCTCGGCCGCGGCAGAGCCTCTTGCTGAAAAGGCAAACGTCCGGCTCCTTCTCCAACAAGGAAGGGCCCAGCCCTGAAAGCTCTTGCTGCTCTTCACGGTGCCTTGGCGCTCTACCTACAGGCACAACAGCAGTGGGGATCTGTGCTATTCCAGAGACGCAACATCTCATGGCGCTCGGCCGCGGCAGAGCCTCTTGCCGAAAAGGCAAACGTCCGGCTCCTTCTCCCACAAGGAAGGGCCCAGCCCTGAAAGCTCTTGCTGCTCTGTCACGGTGCCTTAGAGCCCCATCTACAGGCACAACAGCACTGGGGATCTGTGCTTTTCCAGAGACGCAACATCTCATGGCGCTCGGCCGCGGCAGAGCCTCTTGCCGAAAAGGCAAACATCCGGCTCCTTCTCCCACAAGGAAGGGCCCAGCCCTCAAAGCTCTTGCTGCTCTTCACGGTGCCTTGGTGCCCTATCTACAGGCAGAAGAGCAGTGGGGATCTGTGCTTTCCCAGAGACGCAAGATCTCATGGCGCTCGGCCGCGGCAGAGCCTCTTGCTGAAAAGGCAAACGTCCGGCTCCTTCTCCAACAAGGAAGGGCCCAGCCCTGAAAGCTCTTGCTGCTCTTCACGGTGCCTTGGCGCCCTATCTACAGGCACAAAAGCAGTGGGGATCTGTGCTATTCCAGAGACGCAACATCTCATGGCGCTCGGCCGCGGCAGAGCCTCTTGCCGAAAAGGCAAACGTCCGGCTCCTTCTCCCACAAGGAAGGGCCCAGCCCTGAAAGCTCTTGCTGCTCTTCACGGTGCCTTGGTGCCCTATCTACAGGCAGAAGAGCAGTGGGGATCTGTGCTTTCCCAGAGACGCAACATCTCATGGCGCTCGGCCGCGGCAGAGCCTCTTGCCAAAAAGGCAAACGTCCGGCTCCCTCTCCCACAAGGAAGGGCCCAGCCCTGAAAGCTCTTGCTGCTCTTCACGGTGCCTTGGCGCCCTATCTACCGGCACAGCAGCAGTGGGGATCTGTGCTTTCCCAGAGACGCAACATCTCATGGCGCTCGGCCGCGGCAGAGCCTCTTGCCGAAAAGGCAAACGTCCGGCTCCTTCTCCCACAAGGAAGGGCCCAGCCCTGAAAGCTCTTGCTCCTCTTCACGGTGCCTTGGCACCCTATCTACAGGCACAACAGCAGTGGGGATCTGTGCTTTCCCAGAGACGCAACATCTCATGGCGCTCGGCCGCGGCAGAGCCTCATGCCGAAAAGGCAAACGTCCGGCTCCTTCTCCCACAAGGAAGGGCCCAGCCCTGAAAGCTCTTGCTCCTCTTCACGGTGCCTTGGCACCCTATCTACAGGCACAACAGCAGTGGGGATCTGTGCTTTTCCAGAGACGCAACATCTCATGGCGCTCGGCCGCGGCAGAGCCTCTTGCCGAAAAGGCAAACGTCCGGCTCCTTCTCCCACAAGGAAGGGCCCAGCCCTCAAAGCTGTTGCTGCTCTTCACGGTGCCTTGGCACCCTATCTACAGGCACAACAGCAGTGGGGATCTGTGCTATTCCAGAGACGCAACATCTCATGGCGCTCGCCCGCGGCAGAGCCTCTTGCCGAAAAGGCAAACGTCCGGCTCCTTCTCCCACAAGGAAGGGCCCAGCCCTGAAAGCTCTTGCTGCTCTTCACGGTGCCTTGGAGCCCTATCTACACGTACAACAGCAGTGGGGATCTGTGCTTTCCCAGAGACGCAAAATCTCCGGGCGCTCGGCCGCGGCAGAGCCTCCTGCCGAAAAGGCAAACGTCCGGCTCCTTCTCCCACAAGGAAGGGCCCAGCCCTGAAAGCTCTTGCTGCTCTTCACGGTTCCTTGGCGCCCTATCTACAGGCACAACAGCAGTGGGGATCTGTGCTTTCCCAGAGACGCAACATCTCATGGCGCTCGGCCGCAGCAGAGCCTCTTGCCGAAAAGGCAAACGTCCGGCTCCTTCTCCCACAAGGAAGGGCCCAGCCCTCAAAGCTCTTGCTGCTCTTCACGGTGCCTTGGTTCCCTATCTACAGGCAGAAGAGCAGTGGGGATCTGTGCTTTCCCAGAGACGCAACATCTCATGGCGCTCGACCGCGGCAGAGCCTCTTGCCGAAAAGGCAAACGTCCGGCTCCTTCTCCCACAAGGAAGGGCCCAGCCCTCAAAGCTCTTGCTGCTCTGTCACGGTGCCTTAGAGCCCCATCTACAGGCACAACAGCAGTGGGGATCTGTGCTTTTCCAGAGACGCAACATCTCATGGCGCTCGGCCGCGGCAGAGCCTCTTGCCGAAAAGGCAAACGTCCGGCTCCTTCTCCCACAAGGAAGGGCCCAGCCCTGAAAGCTCTTGCTGCTCTTCACGGTGCCTTGGCGCCCTATCTACAGGCACAACAGCAGTGGGGATCTGTGCTATTCCAGAGACGCAACATCTCATGGCGCTCGGCCGCGGCAGAGCCTCTTGCCGAAAAGGCAAACGTCCGGCTCCTTCTCCCACAAGGAAGGGCCCAGCCCTGAAAGCTCTTGCTGCTCTTCACGGTGCCTTGGTGCCCTATCTACAGGCAGAAGAGCAGTGGGGATCTGTGCTTTCCCAGAGACGCAACATCTCATGGCGCTCGGCCGCGGCAGAGCCTCTTGCCAAAAAGGCAAACGTCCGGCTCCCTCTCCCACAAGGAAGGGCCCAGCCCTGAAAGCTCTTGCTGCTCTTCACGGTGCCTTGGCGCCCTATCTACCGGCACAGCAGCAGTGGGGATCTGTGCTTTCCCAGAGACGCAACATCTCATGGCGCTCGGCCGCGGCAGAGCCTCTTGCCGAAAAGGCAAACGTCCGGCTCCTTCTCCCACAAGGAAGGGCCCAGCCCTGAAAGCTCTTGCTGCTCTTCACGGTGCCTTGGCGCCCTATCTACAGGCACAACAGCAGTGGGGATCTGTGCTATTCCAGAGACGCAACATCTCATGGCGCTCGGCCGCGGCAGAGCCTCTTGCCGAAAAGGCAAACGTCCGGCTCCTTCTCCCACAAGGAAGGGCCCAGCCCTGAAAGCTCTTGCTGCTCTGTCACGGTGCCTTAGAGCCCCATCTACAGGCACAACAGCACTGGGGATCTGTGCTTTCCCAGAGACGCAACATCTCATGGCGCTCGGCCGCGGCAGAGCCTCTTGCCGAAAAGGCAAACATCCGGCTCCTTCTCCCACAAGGAAGGGCCCAGCCCTGAAAGCTCTTGCTGCTCTTCACGGTGCCTTGGTGCCCTATCTACAGGCAGAAGAGCAGTGGGGATCTGTGCTTTCCCAGAGACGCAACATCTCATGGCGCTCGGCCGCGGCAGAGCCTCTTGCTGAAAAGGCAAACGTCCGGCTCCTTCTCCAACAAGGAAGGGCCCAGCCCTGAAAGCTCTTGCTGCTCTTCACGGTGCCTTGGCGCTCTACCTACAGGCACAACAGCAGTGGGGATCTGTGCTTTCCCAGAGACGCAACATCTCATGGCGCTCGGCCGCGGCAGAGCCTCTTGCCGAAAAGGCAAACGTCCGGCTCCTTCTCCCACAAGGAAGGGCCCAGCCCTGAAAGCTCTTGCTGCTCTTCACGGTGCCTTGGTGCCCTATCTACAGGCAGAAGAGCAGTGGGGATCTGTGCTTTCCCAGAGACGCAACATCTCATGGCGCTCGGCCGCGGCAGAGCCTCTTGCCGAAAAGGCAAACGTCCGGCTCCCTCTCCCACAAGGAAGGGCCCAGCCCTGAAAGCTCTTGCTGCTCTTCACGGTGCCTTGGCGCCCTATCTACCGGCACAGCAGCAGTGGGGATCTGTGCTTTCCCAGAGACGCAACATCTCATGGCGCTCGGCCGCGGCAGAGCCTCTTGCCGAAAAGGCAAACGTCCGGCTCCTTCTCCCACAAGGAAGGGCCCAGCCCTGAAAGCTGTTGCTGCTCTTCACGGTGCCTTGGCGCCCTATCTACAGGCACAACAGCAGTGGGGATCTGTGCTATTCCAGAGACGCAACATCTCATGGCGCTCGGCCGCGGCAGAGCCTCTTGCCGAAAAGGCAAACGTCCGGCTCCTTCTCCCACAAGGAAGGGCCCAGCCCTGAAAGCTCTTGCTGCTCTGTCACGGTGCCTTAGAGCCCCATCTACAGGCACAACAGCACTGGGGATCTGTGCTTTCCCAGAGACGCAACATCTCATGGCGCTCGGCCGCGGCAGAGCCTCTTGCCGAAAAGGCAAACATCCGGCTCCTTCTCCCACAAGGAAGGGCCCAGCCCTGAAAGCTCTTGCTGCTCTTCACGGTGCCTTGGTGCCCTATCTACAGGCAGAAGAGCAGTGGGGATCTGTGCTTTCCCAGAGACGCAACATCTCATGGCGCTCGGCCGCGGCAGAGCCTCTTGCTGAAAAGGCAAACGTCCGGCTCCTTCTCCAACAAGGAAGGGCCCAGCCCTGAAAGCTCTTGCTGCTCTTCACGGTGCCTTGGCGCCCTATCTACAGGCACAACAGCAGTGGGGATCTGTGCTATTCCAGAGACGCAACATCTCATGGCGCTCGGCCGCGGCAGAGCCTCTTGCCGAAAAGGCAAACGTCCGGCTCCTTCTCCCACAAGGAAGGGCCCAGCCCTGAAAGCTCTTGCTGCTCTTCACGGTGCCTTGGTGCCCTATCTACAGGCAGAAGAGCAGTGGGGATCTGTGCTTTCCCAGAGACGCAACATCTCATGGCGCTCGGCCGCGGCAGAGCCTCTTGCCAAAAAGGCAAACGTCCGGCTCCCTCTCCCACAAGGAAGGGCCCAGCCCTGAAAGCTCTTGCTGCTCTTCACGGTGCCTTGGCGCCCTATCTACAGGCACAACAGCAGTGGGGATCTGTGCTATTCCAGAGACGCAACATCTCATGGCGCTCGGCCGCGGCAGAGCCTCTTGCCGAAAAGGCAAACGTCCGGCTCCTTCTCCCACAAGGAAGGGCCCAGCCCTGAAAGCTCTTGCTGCTCTTCACGGTGCCTTGGTGCCCTATCTACAGGCAGAAGAGCAGTGGGGATCTGTGCTTTCCCAGAGACGCAACATCTCATGGCGCTCGGCCGCGGCAGAGCCTCTTGCCAAAAAGGCAAACGTCCGGCTCCCTCTCCCACAAGGAAGGGCCCAGCCCTGAAAGCTCTTGCTGCTCTTCACGGTGCCTTGGCGCCCTATCTACCGGCACAGCAGCAGTGGGGATCTGTGCTTTCCCAGAGACGCAACATCTCATGGCGCTCGGCCGCGGCAGAGCCTCTTGCCGAAAAGGCAAACGTCCGGCTCCTTCTCCCACAAGGAAGGGCCCAGCCCTGAAAGCTGTTGCTGCTCTTCACGGTGCCTTGGCGCCCTATCTACAGGCACAACAGCAGTGGGGATCTGTGCTATTCCAGAGACGCAACATCTCATGGCGCTCGGCCGCGGCAGAGCCTCTTGCCGAAAAGGCAAACGTCCGGCTCCTTCTCCCACAAGGAAGGGCCCAGCCCTGAAAGCTCTTGCTGCTCTGTCACGGTGCCTTAGAGCCCCATCTACAGGCACAACAGCACTGGGGATCTGTGCTTTCCCAGAGACGCAACATCTCATGGCGCTCGGCCGCGGCAGAGCCTCTTGCCGAAAAGGCAAACATCCGGCTCCTTCTCCCACAAGGAAGGGCCCAGCCCTGAAAGCTCTTGCTGCTCTTCACGGTGCCTTGGCGCCCTATCTACAGGCACAACAGCAGTGGGGATCTGTGCTTTCCCAGAGACGCAACATCTCATGGCGCTCGGCCGCGGCAGAGCCTCTTGCTGAAAAGGCAAACGTCCGGCTCCTTCTCCAACAAGGAAGGGCCCAGCCCTGAAAGCTCTTGCTGCTCTTCACGGTGCCTTGGCGCCCTATCTACAGGCACAACAGCAGTGGGGATCTGTGCTATTCCAGAGACGCAACATCTCATGGCGCTCGGCCGCGGCAGAGCCTCTTGCCGAAAAGGCAAACGTCCGGCTCCTTCTCCCACAAGGAAGGGCCCAGCCCTGAAAGCTCTTGCTGCTCTGTCACGGTGCCTTAGAGCCCCATCTACAGGCACAACAGCACTGGGGATCTGTGCTTTCCCAGAGACGCAACATCTCATGGCGCTCGGCCGCGGCAGAGCCTCTTGCCGAAAAGGCAAACATCCGGCTCCTTCTCCCACAAGGAAGGGCCCAGCCCTCAAAGCTCTTGCTGCTCTTCACGGTGCCTTGGTGCCCTATCTACAGGCAGAAGAGCAGTGGGGATCTGTGCTTTCCCAGAGACGCAACATCTCATGGCGCTCGGCCGCGGCAGAGCCTCTTGCTGAAAAGGCAAACGTCCGGCTCCTTCTCCAACAAGGAAGGGCCCAGCCCTGAAAGCTGTTGCTGCTCTTCACGGTGCCTTGGCGCCCTATCTACAGGCACAACAGCAGTGGGGATCTGTGCTATTCCAGAGACGCAACATCTCATGGCGCTCGGCCGCGGCAGAGCCTCTTGCCGAAAAGGCAAACGTCCGGCTCCTTCTCCCACAAGGAAGGGCCCAGCCCTGAAAGCTCTTGCTGCTCTTCACGGTGCCTTGGTGCCCTATCTACAGGCAGAAGAGCAGTGGGGATCTGTGCTTTCCCAGAGACGCAACATCTCATGGCGCTCGGCCGCGGCAGAGCCTCTTGCCGAAAAGGCAAACGTCCGGCTCCCTCTCCCACAAGGAAGGGCCCAGCCCTGAAAGCTCTTGCTGCTCTTCACGGTGCCTTGGCGCCCTATCTACCGGCACAGCAGCAGTGGGGATCTGTGCTTTCCCAGAGACGCAACATCTCATGGCGCTCGGCCGCGGCAGAGCCTCTTGCCGAAAAGGCAAACGTCCGGCTCCTTCTCCCACAAGGAAGGGCCCAGCCCTGAAAGCTGTTGCTGCTCTTCACGGTGCCTTGGCGCCCTATCTACAGGCACAACAGCAGTGGGGATCTGTGCTATTCCAGAGACGCAACATCTCATGGCGCTCGGCCGCGGCAGAGCCTCTTGCCGAAAAGGCAAACGTCCGGCTCCTTCTCCCACAAGGAAGGGCCCAGCCCTGAAAGCTCTTGCTGCTCTGTCACGGTGCCTTAGAGCCCCATCTACAGGCACAACAGCACTGGGGATCTGTGCTTTCCCAGAGACGCAACATCTCATGGCGCTCGGCCGCGGCAGAGCCTCTTGCCGAAAAGGCAAACATCCGGCTCCTTCTCCCACAAGGAAGGGCCCAGCCCTGAAAGCTCTTGCTGCTCTTCACGGTGCCTTGGTGCCCTATCTACAGGCAGAAGAGCAGTGGGGATCTGTGCTTTCCCAGAGACGCAACATCTCATGGCGCTCGGCCGCGGCAGAGCCTCTTGCTGAAAAGGCAAACGTCCGGCTCCTTCTCCAACAAGGAAGGGCCCAGCCCTGAAAGCTCTTGCTGCTCTTCACGGTGCCTTGGCGCCCTATCTACAGGCACAACAGCAGTGGGGATCTGTGCTATTCCAGAGACGCAACATCTCATGGCGCTCGGCCGCGGCAGAGCCTCTTGCCGAAAAGGCAAACGTCCGGCTCCTTCTCCCACAAGGAAGGGCCCAGCCCTGAAAGCTCTTGCTGCTCTTCACGGTGCCTTGGTGCCCTATCTACAGGCAGAAGAGCAGTGGGGATCTGTGCTTTCCCAGAGACGCAACATCTCATGGCGCTCGGCCGCGGCAGAGCCTCTTGCCAAAAAGGCAAACGTCCGGCTCCCTCTCCCACAAGGAAGGGCCCAGCCCTGAAAGCTCTTGCTGCTCTTCACGGTGCCTTGGCGCCCTATCTACCGGCACAGCAGCAGTGGGGATCTGTGCTTTCCCAGAGACGCAACATCTCATGGCGCTCGGCCGCGGCAGAGCCTCTTGCCGAAAAGGCAAACGTCCGGCTCCTTCTCCCACAAGGAAGGGCCCAGCCCTGAAAGCTCTTGCTCCTCTTCACGGTGCCTTGGCACCCTATCTACAGGCACAACAGCAGTGGGGATCTGTGCTTTCCCAGAGACGCAACATCTCATGGCGCTCGGCCGCGGCAGAGCCTCATGCCGAAAAGGCAAACGTCCGGCTCCTTCTCCCACAAGGAAGGGCCCAGCCCTCAAAGCTCTTGCTCCTCTTCACGGTGCCTTGGCACCCTATCTACAGGCACAACAGCAGTGGGGATCTGTGCTTTTCCAGAGACGCAACATCTCATGGCGCTCGGCCGCGGCAGAGCCTCTTGCCGAAAAGGCAAACGTCCGGCTCCTTCTCCCACAAGGAAGGGCCCAGCCCTCAAAGCTGTTGCTGCTCTTCACGGTGCCTTGGCGCCCTATCTACAGGCACAACAGCAGTGGGGATCTGTGCTATTCCAGAGACGCAACATCTCATGGCGCTCGGCCGCGGCAGAGCCTCTTGCCGAAAAGGCAAACATCCGGCTCCTTCTCCCACAAGGAAGGGCCCAGCCCTGAAAGCTCTTGCTGCTCTTCACGGTGCCTTGGAGCCCTATCTACACGTACAACAGCAGTGGGGATCTGTGCTTTCCCAGAGACGCAAAATCTCCGGGCGCTCGGCCGCGGCAGAGCCTCCTGCATAAAAGGCAAACGTCCGGCTCCTTCTCCCACAAGGAAGGGCCCAGCCCTGAAAGCTCTTGCTGCTCTTCACGGTTCCTTGGCGCCCTATCTACAGGCACAACAGCAGTGGGGATCTGTGCTTTCCCAGAAACGCAACATCTCATGGTGCTCGTCCGCAGCAGAGCCTCTTGCCGAAAAGGCAAACGTCCGGCTCCTTCTCCCACAAGGAAGGGCCCAGCCCTCAAAGCTCTTGCTGCTCTTCACGGTGCCTTGGTTCCCTATCTACAGGCAGAAGAGCAGTGGGGATCTGTGCTTTCCCAGAGACGCAACATCTCATGGCGCTCGGCCGCGGCAGAGCCTCTTGCCGAAAAGGCAAACGTCCGGCTCCTTCTCCCACAAGGAAGGGCCCAGCCCTCAAAGCTCTTGCTGCTCTGTCACGGTGCCTTAGAGCCCCATCTACAGGCACAACAGCACTGGGGATCTGTGCTTTCCCAGAGACGCAACATCTCATGGCGCTCGGCCGCGGCAGAGCCTCTTGCTGAGAAGGCAAACGTCCGGCTCCTTCTCCCACAAGGAAGGGCCCAGCCCTCAAAGCTCTTGCTGCTCTTCACGGTGCCTTGGCGCCCTATCTACAGGCACAACAGCAGTGGGGATCTGTGCTTTCCCAGAGACGCAAGATGTCATGGCGCTCGGCCGCAGCAGAGCCTCTTGCCGAAAAGGCAAACGTCCGGCTCCTTCTCCCACAAGGAAGGGCCCAGCCCTGAAAGCTCTTGCTGATCTTCACGGTGCCTTGGCACCCTATCTACAGGCACAACAGCACTGGGGATCTGTGCTTTCCCAGAGACGCAACATCTCATGGCGCTCGGCCGTGGCAGAGCCTCTTGCCGAAAAGGCAAACGTCCGGCTCCCTCTCCCACAAGGAAGGGCCCAGCGCTGAAAGCTCTTGTTGGTCTTCACGGTGCCTTGGCGCCCTATCTACCGGCACAGCAGCAGTGGGGATCTGTGCTTTCCCAGAGACGCAACATCTCATGGCGCTCGGCCGCGGCAGAGCCTCTTGCCGAAAAGGCAAACATCCGGCTCCTTCTCCCACAAGGAAGGGCCCAGCCCTGAAAGCTCTTGCTGCTCTTCACGGTGCCTTGGCGCCCTATCTACAGGCACAACAGCAGTGGGGATCTGTGCTTTCCCAGAGACGCAACATCTCATGGCGCTCGGCCGCGGCAGAGCCTCTTGCCGAAAAGGCAAACGTCCGGCTCCTTCTCCCACAAGGAAGGGCCCAGCCCTCAAAGCTGTTGCTGCTCTTCACGGTGCCTTGGCACCCTATCTACAGGCACAACAGCACTGGGGATCTGTGCTTTCCCAGAGACGCAACATCTCACGGCGCTCGGCCGCGGCAGAGCCTCTTGCCGAGAAGGCAAACGTCCGGCTCCTTCTCCCACAAGGAAGGGCCCAGCCCTGAAAGCTCTTGCTGCCCTTCACGGTGCCTTGGCGCCCTATCTACAGGCACAACAGCACTGGGGATCTGTGCTTTCCCAGAGACGCAACATCTCCTGGCGCTCGGCCGCGGCAGAGCCTCTTGCCGAAAAGGCAAACGTCCGGCTCCTTCTCCCACAAGGAAGGGCCCAGCCCTGAAAGCTCTTGCTGCTCTTCACGGTGCCTTGGCGCCCTATCTACAGGAACAAGAGCACTGGGGATCTGTGCTTTCCCAGAGACGCAACATCTCATGGCGCTCGGCCGCGGCAGAGCCTCTTGCCGAAAAGGCAAACGTCCGGCTCCTTCTCCCACAAGGAAGGGCCCAGCCCTGAAAGCTCTTGCTGCTCTTCACGGTGCCTTGGCGCCCTATCTACAGGCAAAACAGCAGTGGGGATCTGTGCTTTCCCAGAGACGCAACATCTCATGGTGCTCGGCCGCGGCAGAGCCTCTGGCCGAAAAGGCAAACGTCCGGCTCCTTCTCCCACAAGGAAGGGCCCAGCCCTGAAAGCTCTTGCTGCTCTTCACGGTGCCTTGGCGCCCTATCTACAGGCAGAAGAGCAGTGGGGATCTGTGCTTTCCCAGAGACGCAACATCTCATGGCACTCGGCCGCGGCAGAGCCTCTTGCCGAGAAGGCAAACGTCCGGCTCCTTCTCCCACAAGGAAGGGCCCAGCCCTGAAAGCTCTTGTTGCTCTTCACGGTGCCTTGGCGCCCTATCTACAGGCACAACAGCACTGGGGATCTGTGCTTTCCCAGAGACGCAACATCTCATGGCGCTCGGCCGCGGCAGAGCCTCTTGCCGAGAAGGCAAACGTCCGGCTCCTTCTCCCACAAGGAAGGGCCCAGCCCTCAAAGCTCTTGCTGCTCTTCACAGTGCCTTGGCGCCCTATCTACAGGCACAACAGCACTGGGGATCTGTGCTTTCCCAGAGACGCAACATCTCATGGCGCTCGGCCGCGGCAGAGCCTCTTGCCGAAAAGGCAAACGTCCGGCTCCTTCTCCCACAAGGAAGGGCCCAGCCCTCAAAGCTCTTGCTGCTCTTCACGGTGCCTTGGCACCCTATCTACAGGCACAACAGCACTGGGGATCTGTGCTTTCCCAGAGACGCAACATCTCATGGCGCTCGGCCGCGGCAGAGCCTCTTGCCGAAAAGGCAAACGTCCGGCTCCTTCTCCCACAAGGAAGAGGCCAGCCCTGAAAGCTCTTGCTGCTCTTCACGGTGCCTTGGCGCCCTATCTACAGGCACAACAGCACTGGGGATCTGTGCTTTCCCAGAGACGCAACATCTCATGGCGCTCGGCCGCGGCAGAGCCTCTTGCCGAAAAGGCAAACGTCCGGCTCCATCTCCCACAGGGAAGGGCCCAGCCCTGAAAGCTCTTGCTGCTCTTCACGGTGCCTTGGCACCCTATCTACAGGCACAACAGCACTGGGGATCTGTGCTTTCCCAGAGACGCAAGATCTCATGGCGCTCGGCTGCGGCAGAGCCTCTTGCCGAAAAGGCAAACGTCCGGCTCCTTCTCCCACAAGGAAGGGCCCAGCCCTGAAAGCTCTTGCTGCTCTTCACAGTGCCTTGGCGCCCTATCTACAGGCACAACAGCACTGGGGATCTGTGCTTTCCCAGAGACGCAACATCTCACGGCGCTCAGCCGCGGCAGAGCCTCTGGCCGAAAAGGCAAACGTCCGGCTCCTTCTCCCACAAGGAAGGGCCCAGCCCTGAAAGCTCTTGCTGCTCTTCACGGTGCCTTGGCGCCCTATCTACAGGCACAACAGCAGTGGGGATCTGTGCTTTCCCAGAGACGCAACATCTCATGGCTCTCGGCCGCGGCAGCACCTCTTGCCGAAAAGGCAAACGTCCGGCTCCTTCTCCCACAAGGAAGGGCCCAGCCCTGAAAGCTCTTGCTGCTCTTCACGGTGCCTTGGGCGCCCTCTCTACAGGCACAACAGCACTGTGGATCTGTGCTTTCCCAGAGACGCAACATCTCACGGCTCTCGGCCGCGGCAGAGCCTCTGGCTAAAAAGGCAAACGTCCAGCTCCTTCTCCCACAAGGAAGGGCCCAGCCCTGAAAGCTCTTGCTCCTCTTCACGGTGCCTTGGCACCCTATCTACAGGCACAACAGCAGTGGGGATCTGTGCTTTCCCAGAGACGCAACATCTCATGGCGCTCGGCCGCGGCAGAGCCTCTGGCCGAAAAGGCAAACGTCCGGCTCCTTCTCCCACAAGGAAGGGCCCAGCCCTGAAAGCTCTTGCTGCTCTTCACGGTGCCTTGGAACCCTATCTACAGGTGCAACAGCAGTGGGGATCTGTGCTTTCCCAGAGACGCAACATCTCATGGTGCTCGGCCGCGGCAGAGCCTCTTGCCGAAAAGGCAAACGTCCGGCTCCTTCTCCCACAAGGAAGGGCCCAGCCCTGAAAGCTCTTGCTGCTCTTCACGGTGCCTTGGCGCCCTATCTACAGGCACAACAGCACTGGGGATCTGTGCTTTCCCAGAGACGCAACATCTCATGGCGCTCGGCCGCGGCAGAGCCTCTTGCCGAAAAGGCAAACGTCCGGCTCCTTCTCCCACAAGGAAGGGCCCAGCCCTGAAAGCTCTTGCTGCTCTTCACGGTGCCTTGGCGCCCTATCTACAGGCACAACAGCAGTGGGGATCTGTGCTTTCCCAGAGACGCAACATCTCATGGCGCTCGGCCGCGGCAGAGCCTCTTGCCGAAAAGGCAAACGTCCGGCTCCTTCTCCCACAAGGAAGGGCCCAGCCCTGAAAGCTCTTGTTGCTCTTCACGGTGCCTTGGCGCCCTATCTACCGGCACAGCAGCAGTGGGGATCTGTGGTTTTCCAGAGACGCAACATCTCATGGCGCTCGGCCGCGGCAGAGCCTCTTGCCGAAAAGTCAAACGTCCGGCTCCTTCTCCCACATGGAAGGGCCCAGCCCTCAAAGCTCTTGCTGCTCTTCACGGTGCCTTGGCGCCCTATCTACAGGCACAACAGCACTGGGGATCTGTGCTTTCCCAGAGACGCAACATCTCATGGCGCTCGGCCGCGGCAGAGCCTCTTGCCGAAAAGGCAAACGTCCGGCTCCTTCTCCCACAAGGAAGGGCCCAGCCCTGAAAGCTCTTGCTGCTCTTCACGGTGCCTTGGCGCCCTATCTACAGGCACAACAGCAGTGGGGATCTGTGCTTTCCCAGAGACGCAACATCTCATGGCGCTCGGCCGCGGCAGAGCCTCTTGCCGAAAAGGCAAACGTCCGGCTCCTTCTCCCACAAGGAAGAGGCCAGCCCTGAAAGCTCTTGCTGCTCTTCACGGTGCCTTGGCGCCCTGTCTACAGGCACAACAGCACTGGGGATCTGTGCTTTCCCAGAGACGCAACATCTCATGGCGCTCGGCCGCGGCAGAACCTCTTGCCGAAAAGGCAAACGTCCGGCTCCTTCTCCCACAAGGAAGGGCCCAGCCCTGAAAGCTCTTGTTGCTCTTCACGGTGCCTTGGTGCCCTATCTACCGGCACAGCAGCAGTGGGGATCTGTGGTTTTCCAGAGACGCAACATCTCATGGCGCTCGGCCGCGGCAGAGCCTCTTTCCGAAAAGGCAAACATCCGGCTCATTCTCCCACAAGGAAGGGCCCAGCCCTGAAAGCTCTTGTTGCTCTTCACGGTGCCTTGGCACCCTATCTACAGGCACAACAGCACTGGGGATCTGTGCTTTCCCAGAGACGCAACATCTCATGGCGCTCGGCCGCGGCAGAGCCTCTTGCCGAAAAGGCAAACGTCCGGCTCCTTCTCCCACAAGGAAGGGCCCAGCCCTCAAAGCTCTTGCTGCTCTTCACGGTGCCTTGGCACCCTATCTACAGGCACAACAGCACTGGGGATGTGTGCTTTCCCAGAGACGCAACATCTCATGGCGCTCGGCCGCGGCAGAGCCTCTTGCCGAAAAGGCAAACGTCCGGCTCCATCTCCCACAAGGAAGGGCCCAGCCCTCAAAGCTGTTGCTGCTCTTCACGGTGCCTTGGCGCCCTACCTACAGGCACAACAGCACTGGGGATCTGTGCTTTCCCAGAGACGCAACATCTCATGGCGCTCGGCCGCGGCAGAGCCTCTTGCCGAAAAGGCAAACGTCCGGCTCCTTCTCCCACAAGGAAGGGCCCAGGCCTCAAAGCTGTTGCTGCTCTTCACGGTGCCTTGGCGCCCTACCTACAGGCACAACAGCACTGGGGATCTGTGCTTTCCCAGAGACGCAACATCTCATGGCGCTCGGCCGCGGCAGAGCCTCTTGCCGAGAAGGCAAACGTCCGGCTCCTTCTCCCACAAGGAAGGGCCCAGCCCTGAAAGCTCTTGCTGCTCTTCACGGTGCCTTGGCGCCCTATCTACAGGAACAAGAGCACTGGGGATCTGTGCTTTCCCAGAGACTCAACATCTCATGGCGCTCGGCCGCGGCAGAGCCTCTTGCCGAAAAGGCAAACGTCCGGCTCCTTCTCCCACAAGGAAGGGCCCAGCCCTGAAAGCTCTTGCTGCTCTTCACGGTGCCTTGGCGCCCTATCTACAGGCAAAACAGCAGTGGGGATCTGTGCTTTCCCAGAGACGCAACATCTCATGGTGCTCGGCCGCGGCAGAGCCTCTGGCCGAAAAGGCAAACGTCCGGCTCCTTCTCCCACAAGGAAGGGCCCAGCCCTGAAAGCTCTTGCTGCTCTTCACGGTGCCTTGGCGCCCTATCTACAGGCAGAAGAGCAGTGGGGATCTGTGCTTTCCCAGAGACGCAACATCTCATGGCGCTCGGCCGCGGCAGAGCCTCTTGCCGAGAAGGCAAACGTCCGGCTCCTTCTCCCACAAGGAAGGGCCCAGCCCTGAAAGCTCTTGTTGCTCTTCACGGTGCCTTGGCGCCCTATCTACAGGCACAACAGCACTGGGGATCTGTGCTTTCCCAGAGACGCAACATCTCATGGCGCTCGGCCGCGGCAGAGCCTCTTGCCGAGAAGGCAAACGTCCGGCTCCTTCTCCCACAAGGAAGGGCCCAGCCCTCAAAGCTCTTGCTGCTCTTCACAGTGCCTTGGCGCCCTATCTACAGGCACAACAGCACTGGGGATCTGTGCTTTCCCAGAGACGCAACATCTCATGGCGCTCGGCCGCGGCAGAGCCTCTGGCCGAAAAGGCAAACGTCCGGCTCCTTCTCCCACAAGGAAGGGCCCAGCCCTCAAAGCTCTTGCTGCTCTTCACGGTGCCTTGGCACCCTATCTACAGGCACAACAGCACTGGGGATCTGTGCTTTCCCAGAGACGCAACATCTCATGGCGCTCGGCCGCGGCAGAGCCTCTTGCCGAAAAGGCAAACGTCCGGCTCCTTCTCCCACAAGGAAGAGGCCAGCCCTGAAAGCTCTTGCTGCTCTTCACGGTGCCTTGGCGCCCTATCTACAGGCACAACAGCACTGGGGATCTGTGCTTTCCCAGAGACGCAACATCTCATGGCGCTCGGCCGCGGCAGAGCCTCTTGCCGAAAAGGCAAACGTCCGGCTCCATCTCCCACAGGGAAGGGCCCAGCCCTGAAAGCTCTTGCTGCTCTTCACGGTGCCTTGGCACCCTATCTACAGGCACAACAGCACTGGGGATCTGTGCTTTCCCAGAGACGCAAGATCTCATGGCGCTCGGCTGCGGCAGAGCCTCTTGCCGAAAAGGCAAACGTCCGGCTCCTTCTCCCACAAGGAAGGGCCCAGCCCTGAAAGCTCTTGCTGCTCTTCACGGTGCCTTGGCGCCCTATCTACAGGCACAACAGCACTGGGGATCTGTGCTTTCCCAGAGACGCAACATCTCACGGCGCTCAGCCGCGGCAGAGCCTCTGGCCGAAAAGGCAAACGTCCGGCTCCTTCTCCCACAAGGAAGGGCCCAGCCCTGAAAGCTCTTGCTGCTCTTCACGGTGCCTTGGCGCCCTATCTACAGGCACAACAGCAGTGGGGATCTGTGCTTTCCCAGAGACGCAACATCTCATGGCTCTCGGCCGCGGCAGCACCTCTTGCCGAAAAGGCAAACGTCCGGCTCCTTCTCCCACAAGGAAGGGCCCAGCCCTGAAAGCTCTTGCTGCTCTTCACGGTGCCTTGGGCGCCCTCTCTACAGGCACAACAGCACTGTGGATCTGTGCTTTCCCAGAGACGCAACATCTCACGGCTCTCGGCCGCGGCAGAGCCTCTGGCTAAAAAGGCAAACGTCCAGCTCCTTCTCCCACAAGGAAGGGCCCAGCCCTGAAAGCTCTTGCTCCTCTTCACGGTGCCTTGGCACCCTATCTACAGGCACAACAGCAGTGGGGATCTGTGCTTTCCCAGAGACGCAACATCTCATGGCGCTCGGCCGCGGCAGAGCCTCTTGCCGAAAAGGCAAACATCCGGCTCCTTCTCCCACAAGGAAGGGCCCAGCCCTGAAAGCTCTTGCTGCTCTTCACGGTGCCTTGGAACCCTATCTACAGGCGCAACAGCAGTGGGGATCTGTGCTTTCCCAGAGACGCAACATCTCATGGTGCTCGGCCGCGGCAGAGCCTCTTGCCGAAAAGGCAAACGTCCGGCTCCTTCTCTCACAAGGAAGGGCCCAGCCCTGAAAGCTCTTGCTGCTCTTCACGGTGCCTTGGCGCCCTATCTACAGGCACAACAGCACTGGGGATCTGTGCTTTCCCAGAGACGCAACATCTCATGGCGCTTGGCCGCGGCAGAGCCTCTTGCCGAAAAGGCAAACGTCCGGCTCCTTCTCCCACAAGGAAGGGCCCAGCCCTGAAAGCTCTTGTTACTCTTCACGGTGCCTTGGCGCCCTATCTACCGGCACAGCAGCAGTGGGGATCTGTGGTTTTCCAGAGACGCAACATCTCATGGCGCTCGGCCGCGGCAGAGCCTCTTTCCGAAAAGGCAAACATCCGGCTCCTTCTCCCACAAGGAAGGGCCCAGCCCTCAAAGCTCTTGCTGCTCTTCACGGTGCCTTGGCGCCCTATCTACAGGCACAACAGCACTGGGGATCTGTGCTTTCCCAGAGACGCAACATCTCATGGCGCTCGGCCGCGGCAGAGCCTCTTTCCGAAAAGGCAAACGTCCGGCTCCTTCTCCCACAAGGAAGGGCACAGCCCTGAAAGCTCTTGCTCCTCTTCACGGTGCCTTGGCACCCTATCTACAGGCACAACAGCACTGGGGATCTGTGCTTTCCCAGAGACGCAACATCTCATGGCGCTCGGCCGCGGCAGAGCCTCTTGCCGAAAAGTCAAACGTCCGGCTCCTTCTCCCACATGGAAGGGCCCAGCCCTGAAAGCTGTTGCTGCTCTTCACGGTGCCTTGGCGCCCTACCTACAGGCACAACAGCACTGGGGATCTGTGCTTTCCCAGAGACGCAACATCTCATGGCGCTCGGCCGCGGCAGAGCCTCTTGCCGAAAAGTCAAACGTCCGGCTCCTTCTCCCACATGGAAGGGCCCAGCCCTCAAAGCTCTTGCTGCTCTTCACGGTGCCTTGGCGCCCTATCTACAGGCACAACAGCACTGGGGATCTCTGCTTTCCCAGAGACGCAACATCTCATGGCGCTCGGCCGCGGCAGAGCCTCTTGCCGAAAAGGCAAACGTCCGGCTCCTTCTCCCACAAGGAAGGGCCCAGCCCTCAAAGCTGTTGCTGCTCTTCACGGTGCCTTGGCGCCCTACCTACAGGCACAACAGCACTGGGGATCTGTGCTTTCCCAGAGACGCAACATCTCATGGCGCTCGGCCGCGGCAGAGCCTCTTGCCGAGAAGGCAAACGTCCGGCTCCTTCTCCCACAAGGAAGGGCCCAGCCCTGAAAGCTCTTGCTGCTCTTCACGGTGCCTTGGCGCCCTACCTACAGGCACAACAGCACTGGGGATCTGTGTTTTCCCAGAGACGCAACATCTCATGGCGCTCGGCCGCGGCAGAGCCTCTTGCCGAAAAGGCAAACGTCCGGCTCCTTCTCCCACAAGGAAGGGCCCAGCCCTGAAAGCTCTTGCTGCTCTGTCACGGTGCCTTAGAGCCCCATCTACAGGCACAACAGCACTGGGGATCTGTGCTTTCCCAGAGACGCAACATCTCATGGCGCTCGGCCGCGGCAGAGCCTCTTGCCGAAAAGGCAAACGTCCGGCTCCTTCTCCCACATGGAAGGGCCCAGCCCTGAAAGCTCTTGCTCCTCTTCACGGTGCCTTGGCACCCTATCTACAGGCACAACAGCACTGGGGATCTGTGCTTTCCCAGAGACGCAACATCTCATGGCGCTCGGCCGCGGCAGAGCCTCTTGCCGAAAAGTCAAACGTCCGGCTCTTTCTCCCACATGGAAGGGCCCAGCCCTCAAAGCTCTTGCTGCTCTTCACGGTGCCTTGGCGCCCTATCTACAGGCACAACAGCACTGGGGATCTGTGCTTTCCCAGAGACGCAACATCTCATGGCGCTCGGCCGCGGCAGAGCCTCTTGCCGAAAAGGCAAACGTCCGGCTCCTTCTCCCACAAGGAAGGGCCCAGCCCTCAAAGCTGTTGCTGCTCTTCACGGTGCCTTGGTGCCCTACCTACAGGCACAACAGCACTGGGGATCTGTGCTTTCCCAGAGACGCAACATCTCATGGCGCTCGGCCGCGGCAGAGCCTCTTGCCGAGAAGGCAAACGTCCGGCTCCTTCTCCCACAAGGAAGGGCCCAGCCCTGAAAGCTCTTGCTGCTCTTCACGGTGCCTTGGCGCCCTACCTACAGGCACAACAGCACTGGGGATCTGTGTTTTCCCAGAGACGCAACATCTCTTGGCGCTCGGCCGCGGCAGAGCCTCTTGCCGAAAAGGCAAACGTCCGGCTCCTTCTCCCACAAGGAAGGGCCCAGCCCTGAAAGCTCTTGCTGCTCTGTCACGGTGCCTTAGAGCCCCATCTACAGGCACAACAGCACTGGGGATCTGTGCTTTCCCAGAGACGCAACATCTCATGGCGCTCGGCCGCGGCAGAGCCTCTTGCCGAAAAGGCAAACGTCCGGCTCCTTCTCCCACATGGAAGGGCCCAGCCCTGAAAGCTCTTGCTCCTCTTCACGGTGCCTTGGCACCCTATCTACAGGCACAACAGCAGTGGGGATCTGTGCTTTCCCAGAGACGCAACATCTCATGGCGCTCGGCCGCGGCAGAGCCTCTTGCCGAAAAGTCAAACGTCCGGCTCCTTCTCCCACATGGAAGGGCCCAGCCCTCAAAGCTCTTGCTGCTCTTCACGGTGCCTTGGCGCCCTATCTACAGGCACAACAGCACTGGGGATCTGTGCTTTCCCAGAGACGCAACATCTCATGGCGCTCGGCCGCGGCAGAGCCTCTTGCCGAAAAGGCAAACGTCCGGCTCCTTCTCCCACAAGGAAGGGCCCAGCCCTCAAAGCTGTTGCTGCTCTTCACGGTGCCTTGGCGCCCTACCTACAGGCACAACAGCACTGGGGATCTGTGCTTTCCCAGAGACGCAACATCTCATGGCGCTCGGCCGCGGCAGAGCCTCTTGCCGAGAAGGCAAACGTCCGGCTCCTTCTCCCACAAGGAAGGGCCCAGCCCTGAAAGCTCTTGCTGCTCTTCACGGTGCCTTGGCGCCCTACCTACAGGCACAACAGCACTGGGGATCTGTGTTTTCCCAGAGACGCAACATCTCATGGCGCTCGGCCGCGGCAGAGCCTCTTGCCGAAAAGGCAAACGTCCGGCTCCTTCTCCCACAAGGAAGGGCCCAGCCCTGAAAGCTCTTGCTGCTCTGTCACGGTGCCTTAGAGCCCCATCTACAGGCACAACAGCACTGGGGATCTGTGCTTTCCCAGAGACGCAACATCTCATGGCGCTCGGCCGCGGCAGAGCCTCTTGCCGAAAAGGCAAACGTCCGGCTCCTTCTCCCACAAGGAAGGGCCCAGCCCTGAAAGCTCTTGCTGCTCTTCACGGTGCCTTGGCGCCCTATCTACAGGCACAACAGCACTGGGGATCTGTGCTTTCCCAGAGACGCAACATCTCATGGCGCTCGGCCGCGGCAGAGCCTCTTGCCGAAAAGGCAAACGTCCGGCTCCTTCTCCCACAAGGAAGAGGCCAGCCCTGAAAGCTCTTGCTGCTCTTCACGGTGCCTTGGCGCCCTATCTACAGGCACAACAGCACTGGGGATCTGTGCTTTCCCAGAGACGCAACATCTCATGGCGCTCGGCCGCGGCAGAACCTCTTGCCGAAAAGGCAAACGTCCGGCTCCTTCTCCCACAAGGAAGGGCCCAGCCCTGAAAGCTCTTGTTGCTCTTCACGGTGCCTTGGCGCCCTATCTACAGGCACAACAGCACTGGGGATCTGTGCTTTCCCAGAGACGCAACATCTCATGGCGCTCGGCCGCGGCAGAGCCTCTTGCCGAAAAGGCAAACGTCCGGCTCCTTCTCCCACAAGGAAGGGCCCAGCCCTCAAAGCTCTTGTTGCTCTTCACGGTGCCTTGGCGCCCTATCTACCGGCACAGCAGCAGTGGGGATCTGTGGTTTTCCAGAGACGCAACATCTCATGGCGCTCGGCCGCGGCAGAGCATCTTGCCAAAAAGGCAAACGTCCGGCTCCTTCTCCCACAAGGAAGGGCCCAGCCCTGAAAGCTCTTGCTGCTCTTCACGGTGCCTTGGAGCCCTATCTACACGTACAACAGCAGTGGGGATCTGTGCTTTCCCAGAGACGCAAAATCTCCGGGCGCTCGGCCGCGGCAGAGCCTCCTGCCGAAAAGGCAAACGTCCGGCTCCTTCTCCCACAAGGAAGGGCCCAGCCCTGAAAGCTCTTGCTGCTCTTCACGGTGCCTTGGTTCCCTATCTACAGGCACAACAGCAGTGGGGATCTGTGCTTTCCCAGAGACGCAACATCTCATGGCGCTCGGCCGCGGCAGAGCCTCTTGCCGAAAAAGCAAACGTCCGGCTCCATCTCCCACAAGGAAGGGCCCAGCCCTCAAAGCTCTTGCTGCTCTGTCACGGTGCCTTAGAGCCCCATCTACAGGCACAACAGCACTGGGGATCTGTGCTTTCCCAGAGACGCAACATCTCATGGCGCTCGGCCGCGGCAGAGCCTCTTGCTGAGAAGGCAAACGTCCGGCTCCTTCTCCCACAAGGAAGGGCCCAGCCCTCAAAGCTCTTGCTGCTCTTCACGGTGCCTTGGCGCCCTATCTACAGGCAGAAGAGCAGTGGGGATCTGTGCTTTCCCAGAGACGCAACATCTCATGGCGCTCGGCCGCGGCAGAGCCTCTTGCCGAAAAGGCAAACATCCGGCTCCTTCTCCCACAAGGAAGGGCCCAGCCCTCAAAGCTGTTGCTGCTCTTCACGGTGCCTTGGCACCCTATCTACAGGCACAACAGCACTGGGGATCTGTGCTTTCCCAGAGACGCAACATCTCACGGCGCTCGGCCGCGGCAGAGCCTCTTGCCGAGAAGGCAAACGTCCGGCTCCTTCTCCCACAAGGAAGGGCCCAGCCCTCAAAGCTCTTGCTGCTCTTCACAGTGCCTTGGCACCCTATCTACAGGCACAACAGCACTGGGGATCTGTGCTTTCCCAGAGACGCAACATCTCATGGCGCTCGGCCGCGGCAGAGCCTCTTGCCGAAAAGGCAAACGTCCGGCTCCTTCTCCCACAAGGAAGGGCCCAGCCCTGAAAGCTCTTGCTGCTCTTCACGGTGCCTTGGCGCCCTATCTACAGGCACAACAGCAGTGGGGATCTGTGCTTTCCCAGAGACGCAACATCTCATGGTGCTCGGCCGCGGCAGAGCCTCTGGCCGAAAAGGCAAACGTCCGGCTCCTTCTCCCACAAGGAAGGGCCCAGCCCTGAAAGCTCTTGCTGCTCTTCACGGTGCCTTGGCGCCCTATCTACAGGCAGAAGAGCAGTGGGGATCTGTGCTTTCCCAGAGACGCAACATCTCATGGCGCTCGGCCGCGGCAGAGCCTCTTGCCGAAAAGGCAAACGTCCGGCTCCTTCTCCAACAAGGAAGGGCCCAGCCCTGAAAGCTCTTGTTGCTCTTCACGGTGCCTTGGCGCCCTATCTACAGGCACAACAGCACTGGGGATCTGTGCTTTCCCAGAGACGCAACATCTCATGGCGCTCGGCCGCGGTAGAGCCTCTTGCCGAGAAGGCAAACGTCCGGCTCCTTCTCCCACAAGGAAGGGCCCAGCCCTCAAAGCTCTTGCTGCTCTTCACAGTGCCTTGGCGCCCTATCTACAGGCACAACAGCACTGGGGATCTGTGCTTTCCCAGAGACGCAACATCTCATGGCGCTCGGCCGCGGCAGAGCCTCTTGCCGAAAAGGCAAACGTCCGGCTCCTTCTCCCACAAGGAAGGGCCCAGCCCTCAAAGCTCTTGCTGCTCTTCACGGTGCCTTGGCACCCTATCTACAGGCACAACAGCACTGGGGATCTGTGCTTTCCCAGAGACGCAACATCTCATGGCGCTCGGCCGCGGCAGAGCCTCTTGCCGAAAAGGCAAACATCCGGCTCCTTCTCCCACAAGGAAGGGCCCAGCCCTCAAAGCTCTGGCTGCTCTTCACGGTGCCTTGGCGCCCTATCTACAGGCACAACAGCACTGGGGATCTGTGCTTTCCCAGAGACGCAACATCTCATGGCGCTCGGCCGCGGCAGAGCCTCTTGCCGAAAAGGCAAACATCCGGCTCCTTCTCCCACAAGGAAGAGGCCAGCCCTGAAAGCTCTTGCTGCTCTTCACGGTGCCTTGGCGCCCTATCTACAGGCACAACAGCACTGTGGATCTGTGCTTTCCCAGAGACGCAACATCTCATGGCGCTCGGCCGCGGCAGAACCTCTTGCCGAAAAGGCAAACGTCCGGCTCCTTCTCCCACAAGGAAGGGCCCAGCCCTGAAAGCTGTTGCTGCTCTTCACGGTGCCTTGGCGCCCTACCTACAGGCACAACAGCAGTGGGGATCTGTGCTTTCCCAGAGACGCAACATCTCATGGCGCTCGGCCGCGGCAGAGCCTCTTGCCGAAAAGGCAAACGTCCGGCTCCATCTCCCACAGGGAAGGGCCCAGCCCTGAAAGCTCTTGCTGCTCTTCACGGTGCCTTGGCGCCCTACCTACAGGCACAACAGCACTGGGGATCTGTGCTTTCCCAGAGACGCAACATCTCACGGCGCTCGGCCGCGGCAGAGCCTCTGGTTAAAAAGGCAAACGTCCGGCTCCTTCTCCCACAAGGAAGGGCCCAGCCCTGAAAGCTCTTGTTGCTCTTCACGGTGCCTTGGCACCCTATCTACAGGCACAACAGCACTGGGGATCTGTGCTTTCCCAGAGACGCAAGATCTCATGGCGCTCGGCTGCGGCAGAGCCTCTTGCCGAAAAGGCAAACGTCCGGCTCCTTCTCCCACAAGGAAGGCCCCAGCCCTGAAAGCTCTTGCTGCTCTTCACGGTGCCTTGGCGCCCTATCTACAGGCAAAACAGCACTGGGGATCTGTGCTTTCCCAGAGACGCAACATCTCACGGCGCTCAGCCGCGGCAGAGCCTCTGGCCGAAAAGGCAAACGTCCGGCTCCTTCTCCCACAAGGAAGGGCCCAGCCCTGAAAGCTCTTGCTGCTCTTCACGGTGCCTTGGCGCCCTATCTACAGGCACAACAGCAGTGGGGATCTGTGCTTTCCCAGAGACGCAACATCTCATGGCGCTCGGCCGCGGCAGAGCCTCTTGCCGAAAAAGCAAACGTCCGGCTCCTTCTCCCACAAGGAAGGGCCCAGCCCTCAAAGCTCTTGCTGCTCTGTCACGGTGCCTTAGAGCCCCATCTACAGGCACAACAGCACTGGGGATCTGTGCTTTCCCAGAGACGCAACATCTCATGGCGCTCGGCCGCGGCAGAGCCTCTTGCTGAGAAGGCAAACGTCCGGCTCCTTCTCCCACAAGGAAGGGCCCAGCCCTCAAAGCTCTTGCTGCTCTTCACGGTGCCTTGGCGCCCTATCTACAGGCAGAAGAGCAGTGGGGATCTGTGCTTTCCCAGAGACGCAACATCTCATGGCGCTCGGCCGCGGCAGAGCCTCTTGCCGAAAAGGCAAACATCCGGCTCCTTCTCCCACAAGGAAGGGCCCAGCCCTCAAAGCTCTTGCTGCTCTTCACAGTGCCTTGGCACCCTATCTACAGGCACAACAGCACTGGGGATCTGTGCTTTCCCAGAGACGCAACATCTCATGGCGCTCGGCCGCGGCAGAGCCTCTTGCCGAAAAGGCAAACGTCCGGCTCCTTCTCCCACAAGGAAGGGCCCAGCCCTGAAAGCTCTTGCTGCTCTTCACGGTGCCTTGGCGCCCTATCTACAGGCACAAGAGCACTGGGGATCTGTGCTTTCCCAGAGACGCAACATCTCATGGCGCTCGGCCGCGGCAGAGCCTCTTGCCGAAAAGGCAAACGTCCGGCTCCTTCTCCCACAAGGAAGGGCCCAGCCCTCAAAGCTCTTGCTGCTCTTCACGGTGCCTTGGCGCCCTATCTACAGGCAAAACAGCACTGGGGATCTGTGCTTTCCCAGAGACGCAACATCTCATGGTGCTCGGCCGCGGCAGAGCCTCTGGCCGAAAAGGCAAACGTCCGGCTCCTTCTCCCACAAGGAAGGGCCCAGCCCTGAAAGCTCTTGCTGCTCTTCACGGTGCCTTGGCGCCCTATCTACAGGCAGAAGAGCAGTGGGGATCTGTGCTTTCCCAGAGACGCAACATCTCATGGCGCTCGGCCGCGGCAGAGCCTCTTGCCGAAAAGGCAAACGTCCGGCTCCTTCTCCAACAAGGAAGGGCCCAGCCCTGAAAGCTCTTGTTGCTCTTCACGGTGCCTTGGCGCCCTATCTACAGGCACAACAGCACTGGGGATCTGTGCTTTCCCAGAGACGCAACATCTCATGGCGCTCGGCCGCGGTAGAGCCTCTTGCCGAGAAGGCAAACGTCCGGCTCCTTCTCCCACAAGGAAGGGCCCAGCCCTCAAAGCTCTTGCTGCTCTTCACAGTGCCTTGGCGCCCTATCTACAGGCACAACAGCACTGGGGATCTGTGCTTTCCCAGAGACGCAACATCTCATGGCGCTCGGCCGCGGCAGAGCCTCTTGCCGAAAAGGCAAACGTCCGGCTCCTTCTCCCACAAGGAAGGGCCCAGCCCTCAAAGCTCTTGCTGCTCTTCACGGTGCCTTGGCACCCTATCTACAGGCACAACAGCACTGGGGATCTGTGCTTTCCCAGAGACGCAACATCTCATGGCGCTCGGCCGCGGCAGAGCCTCTTGCCGAAAAGGCAAACATCCGGCTCCTTCTCCCACAAGGAAGGGCCCAGCCCTCAAAGCTCTGGCTGCTCTTCACGGTGCCTTGGCGCCCTATCTACAGGCACAACAGCACTGGGGATCTGTGCTTTCCCAGAGACGCAACATCTCATGGCGCTCGGCCGCGGCAGAGCCTCTTGCCGAAAAGGCAAACATCCGGCTCCTTCTCCCACAAGGAAGAGGCCAGCCCTGAAAGCTCTTGCTGCTCTTCACGGTGCCTTGGCGCCCTATCTACAGGCACAACAGCACTGTGGATCTGTGCTTTCCCAGAGACGCAACATCTCATGGCGCTCGGCCGCGGCAGAACCTCTTGCCGAAAAGGCAAACGTCCGGCTCCTTCTCCCACAAGGAAGGGCCCAGCCCTGAAAGCTGTTGCTGCTCTTCACGGTGCCTTGGCGCCCTACCTACAGGCACAACAGCAGTGGGGATCTGTGCTTTCCCAGAGACGCAACATCTCATGGCGCTCGGCCGCGGCAGAGCCTCTTCCCGAAAAGGCAAACGTCCGGCTCCATCTCCCACAGGGAAGGGCCCAGCCCTGAAAGCTCTTGCTGCTCTTCACGGTGCCTTGGCGCCCTACCTACAGGCACAACAGCACTGGGGATCTGTGCTTTCCCAGAGACGCAACATCTCACGGCGCTCGGCCGCGGCAGAGCCTCTGGTTAAAAAGGCAAACGTCCGGCTCCTTCTCCCACAAGGAAGGGCCCAGCCCTGAAAGCTCTTGTTGCTCTTCACGGTGCCTTGGCACCCTATCTACAGGCACAACAGCACTGGGGATCTGTGCTTTCCCAGAGACGCAAGATCTCATGGCGCTCGGCTGCGGCAGAGCCTCTTGCCGAAAAGGCAAACGTCCGGCTCCTTCTCCCACAAGGAAGGCCCCAGCCCTGAAAGCTCTTGCTGCTCTTCACGGTGCCTTGGCGCCCTATCTACAGGCACAACAGCACTGGGGATCTGTGCTTTCCCAGAGACGCAACATCTCACGGCGCTCAGCCGCGGCAGAGCCTCTGGCCGAAAAGGCAAACGTCCGGCTCCTTCTCCCACAAGGAAGGGCCCAGCCCTGAAAGCTCTTGCTGCTCTTCACGGTGCCTTGGCGCCCTATCTACAGGCACAACAGCAGTGGGGATCTGTGCTTTCCCAGAGACGCAACATCTCATGGCTCTCGGCCGCGGCAGCACCTCTTGCCGAAAAGGCAAACGTCCGGCTCCTTCTCCCACAAGGAAGGGCCCAGCCCTGAAAGCTCTTGCTGCTCTTCACGGTGCCTTGGGCGCCCTCTCTACAGGCACAACAGCACTGTGGATCTGTGCTTTCCCAGAGACGCAACATCTCACGGCTCTCGGCCGCGGCAGAGCCTCTGGCTAAAAAGGCAAACGTCCAGCTCCTTCTCCCACAAGGAAGGGCCCAGCCCTGAAAGCTCTTGCTCCTCTTCACGGTGCCTTGGCACCCTATCTACAGGCACAACAGCAGTGGGGATCTGTGCTTTCCCAGAGACGCAACATCTCATGGCGCTCGGCCGCGGCAGAGCCTCTGGCCGAAAAGGCAAACGTCCGCCTCCTTCTCTCACAAGGAAGGGCCCAGCCCTGAAAGCTCTTGCTGCTCTTCACGGTGCCTTGGCGCCCTATCTACAGGCACAACAGCACTGGGGATCTGTGCTTTCCCAGAGACGCAACATCTCATGGCGCTCGGCCGCGGCAGAGCCTCTTGCCGAAAAGGCAAACGTCCGGCTCCTTCTCCCACAAGGAAGGGCCCAGCCCTCAAAGCTCTTGCTGCTCTTCACGGTGCCTTGGCGCCCTATCTACAGGCACAACAGCAGTGGGGATCTGTGCTTTCCCAGAGACGCAACATCTCATGGCGCTCGGCCGCGGCAGAGCCTCTTGCCGAAAAGGCAAACGTCCGGCTCCTTCTCCCACAAGGAAGGGCCCAGCCCTGAAAGCTCTTGTTGCTCTTCACGGTGCCTTGGCGCCCTATCTACCGGCACAGCAGCAGTGGGGATCTGTGGTTTTCCAGAGACGCAACATCTCATGGCGCTCGGCCGCGGCAGAGCATCTTGCCGAAAAGGCAAACATCCGGCTCCTTCTCCCACAAGGAAGGGCCCAGCCCTGAAAGCTCTTGCTGCTCTTCACGGTGCCTTGGCGCCCTATCTACAGGCACAACAGCACTGGGGATCTGTGCTTTCCCAGAGACGCAACATCTCATGGCGCTCGGCCGCGGCAGAGCCTCTTTCCGAAAAGGCAAACGTCCGGCTCCTTCTCCCACATGGAAGGGCCCAGCCCTCAAAGCTCTTGCTGCTCTTCACGGTGCCTTGGCGCCCTATCTACAGGCACAACAGCACTGGGGATCTGTGCTTTCCCAGAGACGCAACATCTCATGGCGCTCGGCCGCGGCAGAGCCTCTTGCCGAAAAGGCAAACGTCCGCCTCCTTCTCCCACAAGGAAGGGCCCAGCCCTGAAAGCTCTTGCTGCTCTTCACGGTGCCTTGGCGCCCTATCTACAGGCACAACAGCACTGGGGATCTGTGCTTTCCCAGAGACGCAACATCTCATGGCGCTCGGCCGCGGCAGAGCCTCTTGCCGAAAAGGCAAACGTCCGGCTCCTTCTCCCACAAGGAAGAGGCCAGCCCTGAAAGCTCTTGCTGCTCTTCACGGTGCCTTGGCGCCCTATCTACAGGCACAACAGCACTGGGGATCTGTGCTTTCCCAGAGACGCAACATCTCATGGCGCTCGGCCGCGGCAGAGCCTCTTGCCGAGAAGGCAAACGTCCGGCTCCTTCTCCCACAAGGAAGGGCCCAGCCCTCAAAGCTCTTGCTGCTCTTCACAGTGCCTTGGCGCCCTATCTACAGGCACAACAGCAGTGGGGATCTGTGCTTTCCCAGAGACGCAACATCTCATGGCGCTCGGCCGTGGCAGAGCCTCTTGCCGAAAAGGCAAACGTCCGGCTCCTTCTCCCACAAGGAAGGGCCCAGCCCTCAAAGCTCTTGCTGCTCTTCACGGTGCCTTTGTGCCCTATCTACAGGCACAACAGCACTGGGGATCTGTGCTTTCCCAGAGACGCAACATCTCATGGCGCTCGGCCGAGGCAGAGCATCTTGCCAAAAAGGCAAACGTCCGCCTCCTTCTCCCACAAGGAAGGGCCCAGCCCTGAAAGCTCTTGCTGCTCTTCACGGTGCCTTGGCGCCCTATCTACAGGCACAACAGCAGTGGGGATCTGTGCTTTCCCAGAGACGCAACATCTCATGGCGCTCGGCCGCGGCAGAGCCTCTTGCCGAAAAGGGAAACGTCCGGCTCATTCTCCCACAAGGAAGGGCCCAGCCCTCAAAGCACTTGCTGCTCTTCACGGTGCCTTGGCGCCCTACCTACAGGCACAACAGCACTGGGGATCTGTGCTTTCCCAGAGACGCAACATCTCATGGCGCTCGGCCGCGGCAGAGCCTCTTGCCGAAAAGGCAAACGTCCGCCTCCTTCTCCCACAAGGAAGGGCCCAGCCCTGAAAGCTCTTGCTGCTCTTCACGGTGCCTTGGCGCCCTATCTACAGGCACAACAGCACTGGGGATCTGTGCTTTCCCAGAGACACAACATCTCATGGCGCTCGGCCGCGGCAGCGCCTCTTGCCGAAAAGTCAAACGTCCGGCTCCTTCTCCCACAAGGAAGGGCCCAGCCCTGAAAGCTGTTGCTGCTCTTCACGGTGCCTTAGCGCCCTACCTACAGGCACAACAGCACTGGGGATCTGTGCTTTCCCAGAGACGCAACATCTCATGGCGCTCGGCCGCGGCAGAGCCTCTTGCCGAAAAGGCAAATGTCCGGCTCCTTCTCCCACAAGGAAGGGCCCAGCCCTCAAAGCTCTTGCTGCTCTTCACGGTGCCTTGGCGCCCTATCTACAGGCACAACAGCAGTGGGGATCTGTGCTTTCCCAGAGACGCAACATCTCATGGCGCTCGGCCGCGGCAGAGACTCTTGCCGAAAAGGCAAACGTCCGGCTCCTTCTCCCACAAGGAAGGGCCCAGCCCTCAAAGCTCTTGCTGCTCTTCACGGTGCCTTGGCGCCCTACCTACAGGCACAACAGCACTGGGGATCTGTGCTTTCCCAGAGACGCAACATCTCATGGCGCTCGGCCGCGGCAGAGCCTCTTGCCGAAAAGGCAAACGTCCGGCTCCTTCTCCCACAAGGAAGGGCCCAGCCCTGAAAGCTCTTGCTGCTCTTCACGGTGCCTTGGCGCCCTATCTACAGGCACAACAGCACTGGGGATCTGTGCTTTCCCAGAGACGCAACATCTCATGGCGCTCGGCCGCGGCAGAGCCTCTTGCCGAAAAGGCAAACGTCCGCCTCCTTCACCCACAAGGAAGGGCCCAGCCCTGAAAGCTCTTGCTGCTCTTCACGGTGCCTTGGCGCCCTACCTACAGGCACAACAGCACTGGGGATCTGTGCTTTCCCAGAGACGCAACATCTCATGGCGCTCGGCCGCGGCAGAGCCTCTTGCCGAAAAGGCAAACGTCCGGCTCCTTCTCCCACAAGGAAGGGCCCAGCCCTGAAAGCTCTTGTTGCTCTTCACGGTGCCTTGGCGCCCTATCTACCGGCACAGCAGCAGTGGGGATCTGTGGTTTTCCAGAGACGCAACATCTCATGGCGCTCGGCCGCGGCAGAGCCTCTTGCCGAAAAGGCAAACATCCGGCTCCTTCTCCCACAAGGAAGGGCCCAGCCCTGAAAGCTCTTGCTGCTCTTCACGGTGCCTTGGCGCCCTATCTACAGGCACAACAGCACTGGGGATCTGTGCTTTCCCAGAGACGCAACATCTCATGGCGCTCGGCCGCGGCAGAGCCTCTTTCCGAAAAGGCAAACGTCCGGCTCCTTCTCCCACATGGAAGGGCCCAGCCCTCAAAGCTCTTGCTGCTCTTCACGGTGCCTTGGCGCCCTATCTACAGGCACAACAGCACTGGGGATCTGTGCTTTCCCAGAGACGCAACATCTCATGGCGCTCGGCCGCGGCAGAGCCTCTTGCCGAAAAGGCAAACGTCCGCCTCCTTCTCCCACAAGGAAGGGCCCAGCCCTGAAAGCTCTTGCTGCTCTTCACGGTGCCTTGGCGCCCTATCTACAGGCACAACAGCACTGGGGATCTGTGCTTTCCCAGAGACGCAACATCTCATGGCGCTCGGCCGCGGCAGAGCCTCTTGCCGAAAAGGCAAACGTCCGGCTCCTTCTCCCACAAGGAAGAGGCCAGCCCTGAAAGCTCTTGCTGCTCTTCACGGTGCCTTGGCGCCCTATCTACAGGCACAACAGCACTGGGGATCTGTGCTTTCCCAGAGACGCAACATCTCATGGCGCTCGGCCGCGGCAGAGCCTCTTGCCGAGAAGGCAAACGTCCGGCTCCTTCTCCCACAAGGAAGGGCCCAGCCCTCAAAGCTCTTGCTGCTCTTCACAGTGCCTTGGCGCCCTATCTACAGGCACAACAGCACTGGGGATCTGTGCTTTCCCAGAGACGCAACATCTCATGACGCTCGGCCGTGGCAGAGCCTCTTGCCGAAAAGGCAAACGTCCGGCTCCTTCTCCCACAAGGAAGGGCCCAGCCCTGAAAGCTCTTGCTGCTCTTCACGGTGCCTTTGTGCCCTATCTACAGGCACAACAGCACTGGGGATCTGTGCTTTCCCAGAGACGCAACATCTCATGGCGCTCGGCCGAGGCAGAGCATCTTGCCAAAAAGGCAAACGTCCGCCTCCTTCTCCCACAAGGAAGGGCCCAGCCCTGAAAGCTCTTGCTGCTCTTCACGGTGCCTTGGCGCCCTATCTACAGGCACAACAGCAGTGGGGATCTGTGCTTTCCCAGAGACGCAACATCTCATGGCGCTCGTCCGCGGCAGCACCTCTTGCCGAAAAGGCAAACGTCCGGCTCATTCTCCCACAAGGAAGGGCCCAGCCCTCAAAGCTCTTGCTGCTCTTCACGGTGCCTTGGCGCCCTACCTACAGGCACAACAGCACTGGGGATCTGTGCTTTCCCAGAGACGCAACATCTCATGGCACTCGGCCGCGGCAGAGCCTCTTGCCGAAAAGGCAAACGTCCGCCTCCTTCTCCCACAAGGAAGGGCCCAGCCCTGAAAGCTCTTGCTGCTCTTCACGGTGCCTTGGCGCCCTATCTACAGGCACAACAGCACTGGGGATCTGTGCTTTCCCAGAGACACAACATCTCATGGCGCTCGGCCGCGGCAGCGCCTCTTGCCGAAAAGTCAAACGTCCGGCTCCTTCTCCCACAAGGAAGGGCCCAGCCCTGAAAGCTGTTGCTGCTCTTCACGGTGCCTTAGCGCCCTACCTACAGGCACAACAGCACTGGGGATCTGTGCTTTCCCAGAGACGCAACATCTCATGGCGCTCGGCCGCGGCAGAGCCTCTTGCCGAAAAGGCAAATGTCCGGCTCCTTCTCCCACAAGGAAGGGCCCAGCCCTCAAAGCTCTTGCTGCTCTTCACGGTGCCTTGGCGCCCTATCTACAGGCAAAACAGCAGTGGGGATCTGTGCTTTCCCAGAGACGCAACATCTCATGGCGCTCGGCCGCGGCAGAGACTCTTGCCGAAAAGGCAAACGTCCGGCTCCTTCTCCCACAAGGAAGGGCCCAGCCCTCAAAGCTCTTGCTGCTCTTCACGGTGCCTTGGCGCCCTACCTACAGGCACAACAGCACTGGGGATCTGTGCTTTCCCAGAGACGCAACATCTCATGGCGCTCGGCCGCGGCAGAGCCTCTTGCCGAAAAGGCAAACGTCCGGCTCCTTCTCCCACAAGGAAGGGCCCAGCCCTGAAAGCTCTTGCTGCTCTTCACGGTGCCTTGGCGCCCTATCTACAGGCACAACAGCACTGGGGATCTGTGCTTTCCCAGAGACGCAACATCTCATGGCGCTCGGCCGCGGCAGAGCCTCTTGCCGAAAAGGCAAACGTCCGCCTCCTTCACCCACAAGGAAGGGCCCAGCCCTGAAAGCTCTTGCTGCTCTTCACGGTGCCTTGGCGCCCTACCTACAGGCACAACAGCACTGGGGATCTGTGCTTTCCCAGAGACGCAACATCTCATGGCGCTCGGCCGCGGCAGAGCCTCTTGCCGAAAAGGCAAACGTCCGGCTCCTTCTCCCACAAGGAAGGGCCCAGCCCTGAAAGCTCTTGTTGCTCTTCACGGTGCCTTGGCGCCCTATCTACCGGCACAGCAGCAGTGGGGATCTGTGGTTTTCCAGAGACGCAACATCTCATGGCGCTCGGCCGCGGCAGAGCCTCTTGCCGAAAAGGCAAACATCCGGCTCCTTCTCCCACAAGGAAGGGCCCAGCCCTGAAAGCTCTTGCTGCTCTTCACGGTGCCTTGGCGCCCTATCTACAGGCACAACAGCACTGGGGATCTGTGCTTTCCCAGAGACGCAACATCTCATGGCGCTCGGCCGCGGCAGAGCCTCTTTCCGAAAAGGCAAACGTCCGGCTCCTTCTCCCACATGGAAGGGCCCAGCCCTCAAAGCTCTTGCTGCTCTTCACGGTGCCTTGGCGCCCTATCTACAGGCACAACAGCACTGGGGATCTGTGCTTTCCCAGAGACGCAACATCTCATGGCGCTCGGCCGCGGCAGAGCCTCTTGCCGAAAAGGCAAACGTCCGCCTCCTTCTCCCACAAGGAAGGGCCCAGCCCTGAAAGCTGTTGCTGCTCTTCACGGTGCCTTGGCGCCCTATCTACAGGCACAACAGCACTGGGGATCTGTGCTTTCCCAGAGACGCAACATCTCATGGCGCTCGGCCGCGGCAGAGCCTCTTGCCGAAAAGGCAAACGTCCGGCTCCTTCTCCCACAAGGAAGAGGCCAGCCCTGAAAGCTCTTGCTGCTCTTCACGGTGCCTTGGCGCCCTATCTACAGGCACAACAGCACTGGGGATCTGTGCTTTCCCAGAGACGCAACATCTCATGGCGCTCGGCCGCGGCAGAGCCTCTTGCCGAGAAGGCAAACGTCCGGCTCCTTCTCCCACAAGGAAGGGCCCAGCCCTCAAAGCTCTTGCTGCTCTTCACAGTGCCTTGGCGCCCTATCTACAGGCACAACAGCAGTGGGGATCTGTGCTTTCCCAGAGACGCAACATCTCATGACGCTCGGCCGTGGCAGAGCCTCTTGCCGAAAAGGCAAACGTCTGGCTCCTTCTCCCACAAGGAAGGGCCCAGCCCTGAAAGCTCTTGCTGCTCTTCACGGTGCCTTTGTGCCCTATCTACAGGCACAACAGCACTGGGGATCTGTGCTTTCCCAGAGACGCAACATCTCATGGCGCTCGGCCGAGGCAGAGCATCTTGCCAAAAAGGCAAACGTCCGCCTCCTTCTCCCACAAGGAAGGGCCCAGCCCTCAAAGCTCTTGCTGCTCTTCACGGTGCCTTGGCGCCCTATCTACAGGCACAACAGCACTGGGGATCTGTGCTTTCCCAGAGACGCAACATCTCATGGCGCTCGGCCGCGGCAGCGCCTCTTGCCGAAAAGTCAAACGTCCGGCTCATTCTCCCACAAGGAAGGGCCCAGCCCTGAAATCTCTTGCTGTTCTTCACGGTGCCTTGGCGCCCTATCTACAGGCACAACAGCACTGGGGATCTGTGCTTTCCCAGAGACGCAACATCTCATGGCGCTCGGCCGCGGCAGAGCATCTTGCCGAAAAGGCAAACGTCCGGCTCCTTCTCCCACATGGAAGGGCCCAGCCCTGAAAGCTGTTGCTGCTCTTCACGGTGCCTTAGCGCCCTACCTACAGGCACAACAGCACTGGGGATCTGTGCTTTCCCAGAGACGCAACATCTCATGGCGCTCGGCCGCGGCAGAGCCTCTTGCCGAAAAGGCAAATGTCCGGCTCCTTCTCCCACAAGGAAGGGCCCAGCCCTCAAAGCTCTTGCTGCTCTTCACGGTGCCTTGGCGCCCTATCTACAGGCACAACAGCAGTGGGGATCTGTGCTTTCCCAGAGACGCAACATCTCATGGCGCTCGGCCGCGGCAGAGACTCTTGCCGAAAAGGCAAACGTCCGGCTCCTTCTCCCACAAGGAAGGGCCCAGCCCTGAAAGCTCTTGCTGCTCTTCACGGTGCCTTGGCGCCCTACCTACAGGCACAACAGCACTGGGGATCTGTGCTTTCCCAGAGACGCAACATCTCATGGCGCTCGGCCGCGGCAGAGCCTCTTGCCGAAAAGGCAAACGTCCGGCTCCTTCTCCCACAAGGAAGGGCCCAGCCCTGAAAGCTCTTGCTGCTCTTCACGGTGCCTTGGCGCCCTATCTACAGGCACAACAGCACTGGGGATCTGTGCTTTCCCAGAGACGCAACATCTCATGGCGCTCGGCCGCGGCAGAGCCTCTTGCCGAAAAGGCAAACGTCCGCCTCCTTCTCCCACAAGGAAGGGCCCAGCCCTCAAAGCTCTTGCTGCTCTTCACGGTGCCTTGGCGCCCTATCTACAGGCACAACAGCACTGGGGATCTGTGCTTTCCCAGAGACGCAACATCTCATGGCGCTCGGCCGCGGCAGCGCCTCTTGCCGAAAAGTCAAACGTCCGGCTCATTCTCCCACAAGGAAGGGCCCAGCCCTGAAATCTCTTGCTGCTCTTCACGGTGCCTTGGCGCCCTATCTACAGGCACAACAGCAGTGGGGATCTGTGCTTTCCCAGAGACGCAACATCTCATGGCGCTCGGCCGCGGCAGAGCCTCTTGCCGAAAAGGCAAACGTCTGGCTCCTTCTCCCACAAGGAAGGGCCCAGCCCTGAAAGCTCTTGTTGCTCTTTACGGTGCCTTGGCGCCCTATCTACCGGCACAGCAGCAGTGGGGATCTGTGGTTTTCCAGAGACGCAACATCTCATGGCGCTCGGCCCGCGGCAGAGCCTCTTGCCGAAAAGGCAAACATCCGGCTCCTTCTCCCACAAGGAAGGGCCCAGCCCTGAAAGCTCTTGCTGCTCTTCACGGTGCCTTGGCGCCCTATCTACAGGCACAAGAGCACTGGGGATCTGTGCTTTCCCAGAGACGCAACATCTCATGGCGCTCGGCCGCGGCAGAGCCTCTTGCCGAAAAGGCAAACGTCCGGCTCCTTCTCCCACAAGGAAGGGCCCAGCCCTGAAAGCTCTTGCTGCTCTTCACGGTGCCTTGGCGCCCTATCTACAGGCACAAGAGCACTGGGGATCTGTGCTTTCCCAGAGACGCAACATCTCATGGCGCTCGGCCGCGGCAGAGCCTCTTGCCGAAAAGGCAAACGTCCGGCTCCTTCTCCCACAAGGAAGGGCCCAGCCCTGAAAGCTCTTGTTGCTCTTCACGGTGCCTTGGCGCCCTATCTACAGGCACAACAGCACTGGGGATCTGTGCTTTCCCAGAGACGCAACATCTCAAGGTGCTCGGCCGCGGCAGAGCCTCTGGCCGAAAAGGCAAACGTCCGGCTCCTTCTCCCACAAGGAAGGGCCCAGCCCTGAAAGCTCTTGCTGCTCTTCACGGTGCCTTGGCGCCCTATCTACAGGCACAACAGCACTGGGGATCTGTGCTTTCCCAGAGACGCAACATCTCATGGCGCTCGGCCGCGGCAGAGCCTCTTGCCGAAAAGGCAAACGTCCGGCTCCTTCTCCCACAAGGAAGGGCCCAGCCCTCAAAGCTCTTGCTGCTCTTCACGGTGCCTTGGCACCCTATCTACAGGCACAACAGCAGTGGGGATCTGTGCTTTCCCAGAGACGCAACATCTCATGGCGCTCGGCCGCGGCAGAGCCTCTTGCCGAAAAGGCAAACGTCCGGCTCCATCTCCCACAGGGAAGGGCCCAGCCCTGAAAGCTCTTGCTGCTCTTCACGGTGCCTTGGCGCCCTCTCTACAGGCACAACAGCACTGTGGATCTGTGCTTTCCCAGAGATGCAACATCTCACGGCGCTCGGCCGCGGCAGAGCCTCTGGTTAAAAAGGCAAACGTCCGGCTCCTTCTCCCACAAGGAAGGGCCCAGCCCTGAAAGCTCTTGCTGCTCTTCACGGTGCCTTGGCACCCTATCTACAGGCACAACAGCACTGGGGATCTGTGCTTTCCCAGAGACGCAAGATCTCATGGCGCTCGGCTGCGGCAGAGCCTCTTGCCGAAAAGGCAAACGTCCGGCTCCTTCTCCCACAAGGAAGGGCCCAGCCCTGAAAGCTATTGCTGCTCTTCACGGTGCCTTGGCGCCCTATCTACAGGCACAACAGCAGTGGGGATCTGTGCTTTCCCAGAGACGCAACATCTCACGGCGCTCAGCCGCGGCAGAGCCTCTGGCCGAAAAGGCAAACGTCCGGCTCCTTCTCCCACAAGGAAGGGCCCAGCCCTGAAAGCTCTTGCTGCTCTTCACGGTGCCTTGGCGCCCTATCTACAGGCACAACAGCAGTGGGGATCTGTGCTTTCCCAGAGACGCAACATCTCATGGCGCTCGGCTGCGGCAGAGCCTCTTGCCGAAAAGGCAAACGTCCGGCTCCTTCTCCCACAAGGAAGGGCCCAGCCCTGAAAGCTCTTGTTGCTCTTTACGGTGCCTTGGCGCCCTATCTACCGGCACAGCAGCAGTGGGGATCTGTGGTTTTCCAGAGACACAACATCTCATGGCGCTCGGCCGCGGCAGAGCCTCTTGCCGAAAAGGCAAACATCCGGCTCCTTCTCCCACAAGGAAGGGCCCAGCCCTGAAAGCTCTTGCTGCTCTTCACGGTGCCTTGGCGCCCTATCTACAGGCACAACAGCACTGGGGATCTGTGCTTTCCCAGAGACGCAACATCTCATGGCGCTCGGCCGCGGCAGAGCCTCTTGCCGAAAAGGCAAACGTCCGGCTCCTTCTCCCACAAGGAAGGGCCCAGCCCTGAAAGCTCTTGCTGCTCTTCACGGTGCCTTGGCACCCTATCTACAGGCACAACAGCACTGGGGATCTGTGCTTTCCCAGAGACGCAAGATCTCATGGCGCTCGGCTGCGGCAGAGCCTCTTGCCGAAAAGGCAAACGTCCGGCTCCTTCTCCCACAAGGAAGGGCCCAGCCCTGAAAGCTCTTGCTGCTCTTCACGGTGCCTTGGCGCCCTATCTACAGGCACAACAGCACTGGGGATCTGTGCTTTCCCAGAGACGCAACATCTCACGGCGCTCAGCCGCGGCAGAGCCTCTGGCCGAAAAGGCAAACGTCCGGCTCCTTCTCCCACAAGGAAGGGCCCAGCCCTGAAAGCTCTTGCTGCTCTTCACGGTGCCTTGGCGCCCTATCTACAGGCACAATAGCAGTGGGGATCTGTGCTTTCCCAGAGACGCAACATCTCATGGCGCTCGGCCGCGGCAGCGCCTCTTGCCGAAAAGTCAAACGTCCGGCTCATTCTCCCACAAGGAAGGGCCCAGCCCTCAAATCTCTTGCTGCTCTTCACGGTGCCTTGGCGCCCTATCTACAGGCACAACAGCACTGGGGATCTGTGCTTTCCCAGAGACGCAACATCTCATGGCGCTCGGCCGCGGCAGAGCCTCTTGCCGAAAAGGCAAACGTCCGGCTCCTTCTCCCACAAGGAAGGGCCCAGCCCTGAAAGCTCTTGCTGCTCTTCACGGTGCCTTGGCGCCCTATTTACAGGCACAACAGCAGTGGGGATCTGTGCTTTCCCAGAGACGCAAAATCTCATGGTGCTCGGCCGCGGCAGAGCCTCTTGCCGAACAAGGCAAACGTCCGGCTCCTTCTCTCACAAGGTATGGCCCAGCCCTGAAAGCTCTTGCTGCTCTTCACGGTGCCTTGGCGCCTATCTACAGGCACAACAGCAGTGGGGGATCTGTGCTTTCCCAGAGACGCAACATCTCATGCGCTCGGCCGCGGCAGAGCCTCTTGCCGAAAAGGCCAAACGTCCGGCTCCTTCTCCCACAAGGAAGGCCCAGCCCTGAAAGCTCTTGTTGCTCTTTACGGTGCCTTGGCGCCCTATCTACCGGCACAGCAGCAGTGGGGATCTGTGGTTTTCCAGAGACGCAACATCTCATGGCGCTCGGCCGCGGCAGAGCCTCTTGCCGAAAAGGCAAACATCCGGCTCCTTCTCCCACAAGGAAGGGCCCAGCCCTGAAAGCTCTTGCTGCTCTTCACGGTGCCTTGGCGCCCTATCTACAGGCACAACAGCACTGGGGATCTGTGCTTTCCCCAGAGACGCAACATCTCATGGCGCTCGGCCGCGGCAGAGCCTCTTGCCGAAAAGGCAAACGTCCGGCTCCTTCTCCCACAAGGAAGGGCCCAGCCCTGAAAGCTCTTGCTGCTCTTCACGGTGCCTTGGCGCCCTATCTACAGGCACAACAGCACTGGGGATCTGTGCTTTCCCAGAGACGCAACATCTCATGGCGCTCGGCCGCGGCAGAGCCTCTTGCCGAAAAGGCAAACGTCCGGCCTCCTTCTCCCACAAGGGAAGGGCCCAGCCCTGAAAGCTCTTGCTGCTCTTCACGGTGCCTTGGCGCCCTATCTACAGGCACAACAGCACTGGGGATCTGTGCTTTCCCAGAGACGCAACATCTCATGGTGCTCGGCCGCGGCAGAGCCCTCTGGCCGAAAAGGCAAAACGTCCGGCTCCTTCTCCCACAAGGAAGGGCCCAGCCCTGAAAGCTCTTGCTGCTCTTTCACGGTGCCTTGGCGCCCTATCTACAGGCACAACAGCACTGGGGATCTGTGCTTTCCCAGAGACGCAACATCTCATGGCGCTCGGCCGCGGCAGAGCCTCTTGCCGAAAAGGGCAAACGTCCGGCTCCTTCTCCCACAAGGAAGGGCCCAGCCCTCAAAAGCTCTTGCTGCTCTTCACGGTGCCTTGGGCACCCCTATCTACAGGCACAACAGCAGTGGGGATCTGTGCTTTCCCAGAGACGCAACATCTCATGGGCGCTCGGCCGCGGCAGAGCCTCTTGCCGAAAAGGCAAAGGTCCGGCTCTATCTCCCACAGGGAAGGGCCCAGCCCTGAAAGCTCTTGCTGCTCTTCACGGTGCCTTGGCGCCCTCTCTACAGGCACAACAGCACTGTGGATCTGTGCTTTCCCCAGAGATGCAACATCTCACGGGCGCTCGGCCGCGGCAGAGCCTCTGGTTAAAAAGGCAAACGTCCGGCTCCTTCTCCCACAAGGAAGGGCCCAGCCCTGAAAGCTCTTGCTGCTCTTCACGGTGCCTTGGCACCCTATCTACAGGCACAACAGCACTGGGGATCTGTGCTTTCCAGAGACGCAAGATCTCATGGCGCTCGGCTGCGGCAGAGCCTCTTGCCGAAAAGGCAAACGTCCGGGCTCCTTCTCCCACAAGGAAGGGCCCAGCCCTGAAAGCTATTGCTGCTCTTCACGGTGCCTGGCGCCCTATCTACAGGCACAACAGCACTGGGGATCTGTGCTTTCCCAGAGACGCAACATCTCACGGCGCTCAGCCGCGGCAGAGCCTCTGGCCGAAAGGCAAACGTCCGGCTCCTTCTCCCACAAGGAAGGGCCCAGCCCTGAAAGCTCTTGCTGCTCTTCACGGTGCCTTGGCGCCCTATCTACAGGCACAACAGCAGTGGGGATCTGTGCTTTCCCAGAGACGCAACATCTCATGGCGCTCGGCCCGCGGCAGAGCCTCTTGCCGAAAAGGCAAACGTCCGGCTCCTTCTCCCACAAGGAAGGGCCCAGCCCTGAAAGCTCTTGTTGCTCTTTACGGTGCCTTGGCGCCCTATCTACCGGCACAGCAGCAGTGGGGATCTGTGGTTTTCCAGAGACACATCATCTCATGGCGCTCGCCGGCCGCGGCAGAGCCTCTTGCCGAAAAGGCAAACATCCGGCTCCTTCTCCCACAAGGAAGGGCCCAGCCCTCAAAGCTCTTGCTGCTCTTCACGGTGCCTTGGCGCCCTATCTACAGGCACAACAGCACTGGGGATCTGTGCTTTCCCAGAGACGCAACATCTCATGGCGCTCGGCCCGCGGCAGAGCCTCTTGCCGAAAAGGCAAACGTCCGGCTCCTTCTCCCACAAGGAAGGGCCCAGCCCTGAAAGCTCTTGCTGCTCTTCACGGTGCCTTGGCACCCTATCTACAGGCACAACAGCACTGGGGATCTGTGCTTTCCCAGAGACGCAAGATCTCATGGCGCTCAGCCGCGGCAGAGCCTCTGGCCGAAAAGGCAAACGTCCGGCTCCTTCTCCCACAAGGAAGGGCCCAAGCCCTGAAAGCTCTTGCTGCTCTTCACGGTGCCTTGGCGCCCTATCTACAGGCACAACAGCAGTGGTGGATCTGTGCTTTCCCAGAGACGCAACATCTCATGGCGCTCGGGAGCCGCGGCAGCACCCTCTTGCCGAAAAGGCAAACGTCCGGCTCCTTCTCCCACAAGGAAGGGCCCAGCCCTGAAAGCTGTTGCTGCTCTTCACGGTGCCTTGGCGCCCTACCTACAGGCACAACTGCACTGGGGATCTGTGCTTTCCCAGAGACGCAACATCTCATGGCGCTCGGCCCGCGGCAGAGCCTCTTGCCGAAAAGGCAAACGTCCGGCTCCATCTCCCACAGGGAAGGGCCCAGCCCTGAAAGCTCTTGCTGCTCTTCACGGTGCCTTGGCACCCTATCTACAGGCACAACAGCACTGGGGATCTGTGCTTTCCCAGAGATGCAACATCTCACGGCGCTCGGACCGCGGCAGAGCCTCTGGCTAAAAAGGCAAACGTCCGGCTCCTTCTCCCACAAGGAAGGGCCCAGCCCTGAAAGCTCTTGCTCCCTCTTCACGGTGCCTTGGCACCCTATCTACAGGCACAACAGCAGTGGGGATCTGTGCTTTCCCAGAGACGCAACATCTCATGGCGCTCGGGCCGCGGCAGAGCCTCTTGCCGAAAAGGCAAACGTCCGGCTCCTTCTCCCACAAGGAAGGGGCCAGCCCTGAAAGCTCTTGCTGCTCTTCACGGTGCCTTGGCGCCCTATCTACAGGCACAACAGCACTGGGGATCTGTGCTTTCCCAGAGACGCAACATCTCATGGCGCTCGGCCGCGGCAGAGCCTCTTGCCGAAAAGGCAAACGTCCGGCTCCTTCTCCCACAAGGAAGGCCCAGCCCTAAAAGCTGTTGCTGCTCTTCACGGTGCCTTGGCGCCCTACCTACAGGCACAACAGCACTGTGGATCTGTGCTTTCCCAGAGATGCAACATCTCACGGCGCTCGGCCGCGGCAGAGCCTCTGGTTAAAAAGGCAAACGTCCGGTCTCCTTCTCCCACAAGGAAGGGCCCAGCCCTGAAAGCTCTTGCTGCTCTTCACGGTGCCCTTGGCACCCTATCTACAGGCACAACAGCACTGGGGATCTGTGCTTTCCCAGAGACAGCAACATCTCATGGCGCTCGGCCGCGGCAGAGCCTCTTGCCGAAAAGGCAAACGTCCGGCTCCTTCTCCCACAAGGAAGGGCCCAGCCCTCAAAGCTCTTGCTGCTCTTCACAGTGCCTTGGCGCCCTATTTACAGGCAACAACAGCAGTGGGGATCTGTGCTTTCCCAGAGACGCAACATCTCATGGCGCTCGGGCCGCGGCAGAGCCTCTTTCCGAAAAGGCAAACGTCCGGCTCCTTCTCCCACAAGGAAGGGCCCAGCCCTGAAAGCTCTTGTTGCTCTTCACGGTGCCTTGGCGCCCTCTCTACAGGCACAACAGCAACTGGGGATCTGTGCTTTCCCAGAGACGCAACATCTCACGGCGCTCGGCCGCGGCAGAGCCTCTGGCTAAAAAGGCAAACGTCCGGTTCCTTCTCCCACAAGGAAGGGCCCAGCCCTGAAAGCTCTTGCTCCTCTTCACGGTGCCTTGGCACCCTATCTACAGGCACAACAGCACTGGGGATCTGTGCTTTCCCAGAGACGCAACATCTCATGGCGCTCGGCCGCGGCAGAGCCTCTTGCCGAAAAGGCAAACATCCGGCTCCTTCTCCCACAAGGAAGGGCCCAGCCCTGAAAGCTCTTGCTGCTCTTCACGGTGCCTTGGCACCCTATCTACAGGCACAAGAGCAGTGGGGATCTGTGCTTTCCCCAGAGACGCAAGATCTCATGGCGCTCGGCTGCGGCAGAGCCTCTTGCCGAAAAGGCAAACGTCCGGCTCCTTCTCCCACAAGGAAGGGCCCAGCCCTGAAAGCTCTTGCTGCTCTTCACGGTGCCTTGGCGCCCTATCTACAGGCACAACAGCACTGGGGATCTGTGCTTTCCCAGAGACGCAACATCTCACGGCGCTCAGCCGCGGCAGAGCCTCTGGCCGAAAAGGCAAACGTCCGGCTCCTTCTCCCACAAGGAAGGGCCCAGCCCTGAAAGCTCTTGCTGCTCTTCACGGTGCCTTGGCGCCCTATCTACAGGCACAACAGCAGTGGGGATCTGTGCTTTCCCAGAGACGCAACATCTCATGGCGCTCGGCCGCTGGCAGCACCTCTTGCCGAAAAGGCAAACATCCGGCTCCTTGTCCCACAGGAAGGGCCCAGCCGTGAAAAGCTGTTGCTGCTCTTCACGGTGCCTTGGCGCCCTCTCTACAGGCACAACAGCACTGGGGATCTGTGCTTTCCCAGAGACGCAACATCTCACGGCGCTCGGCCGCAGCAGAGCCTCTGGCTAAAAAGGCAAACGTCCGGCTCCTTCTCCCACAAGGAAGGGCCCAGCCCTGAAAGCTCTTGCTCCTCTTCACGGTGCCTTGGCACCCTATCTACAGGCACAACAGCAGTGGGGATCTGTGCTTTCCCAGAGACGCAACATCTCATGGCGCTCGGACCGCGGCAGAGCCTCTTGCCGAAAAGGCAAACGTCCGGCTCCTTCTCCCACAAGGAAGGGCCCAGCCCTGAAAGCTCTTGCTGCTCTTCACGGTGCCTTGGCGCCCTACCCTACAGGCACAACTGCACTGGGGATCTGTGCTTTCCCAGAGACGCAACATCTCATGGCGCTCGACGCCCGTGGCAGAGCCTCTTGCCGAAAAGGCAAACGTCCGGCTCCATCTCCCACAGGGAAGGGCCCAGCCCTGAAAGCTCTTGCTGCTCTTCACGGTGCCTTGGCGCCCTCTCTACAGGCACAACAGCACTGTGGATCTGTACTTTCCCAGAGATGCAACATCTCACGGCGCTCGGCCGCGGCAGAGCCTCTGGTTAAAAAGGCAAACGTCCGGCTCCTTCTCCACAAGGAAGGGCCCAGCCCTGAAAGCTCTTGCTGCTCTTCACGGTGCCTTGGCACCCTATCTACAGGCACAACAGCACTGGGGGATCTGTGCTTTCCCAGAGACGCAAGATCTCATGGCGCTCGGCTGCGGCAGAGCCTCTGGCCGAAAAGGCAAACGTCCGGCTCCTTCTCCCACAAGGAAGGGCCCAGCCCTGAAAGCTCTTGCTGCTCTTCACGGTGCCTTGGCGCCCTATCTACAGGCACAACAGCAGTGGGGATCTGTGCTTTCCCAGAGACGCAACATCTCATGGCGCTCGGCCGCGGCAGCACCTCTTGCCGAAAAGGCAAACATCCGGCTCCTTCTCCCACAAGGAAGGGCCCAGCCCTGAAAGCTGTTGCTGCTCTTCACGGTGCCTTGGCGCCCTACCTACAGGCACAACTGCACAGGGGGATCTGTGCTTTCCCAGAGACGCAACATCTCATGGCGCTCGGCCGCGGCAGAGCCTCTTGCCGAGAAGGCAAACGTCCGGCTCCTTCTCCCACAAGGAAGGGCCCAGCCCTGAAAGCTCTTGCTGCTCTTCACGGTGCCTTGGCGCCCTATCTACAGGCACAACAGCACTGGGGATCTGTGCTTTCCCAGAGACGCAACATCTCATGGCGCTCGGCCGCGGCAGAGCCTCTTGCCGAAAAGGCAAACGTCCGCCTCCTTCTCCCACAAGGAAGGGCCCAGCCCTGAAAGCTCTTGCTGCTCTTCACGGTGCCTTGGCGCCCTATCTACAGGCACAACAGCAGTGGGGATCTGTGCTTTCCCAGAGACGCAACATCTCATGGCGCTCGGCCGCGGCAGAGCCTCTTGCCGAAAAGGCAAACGTCCGGCTCCTTCTCCCACAAGGAAGGGCCCAGCCCTGAAAGCTCTTGTTGCTCTTCACGGTGCCTTGGCGCCCTATCTACAGGCACAACAGCACTGGGGATCTGTGCTTTCCCAGAGACGCAACATCTCATGGCGCTCGGCCGCGGCAGAGCCTCTGGCTAAAAAGGCAAACGTCCGGCTCCTTCTCCCACAAGGAAGGGCCCAGCCCTGAAAGCTCTTGCTCCTCTTCACGGTGCCTTGGCACCCTATCTACAGGCACAACAGCACTGGGGATCTGTGCTTTCCCAGAGACGCAAGATCTCATGGCGCTCGGCCGCGGCAGAGCCTCTTGCCGAAAAGGCAAACGTCCGGCTCCTTCTCCCACAAGGAAGGGCCCAGCCCTGAAAGCTCTTGCTGCTCTTCACGGTGCCTTGGCGCCCTATCTACAGGCACAACAGCACTGGGGATCTGTGCTTTCCCAGAGACGCAACATCTCACGGCGCTCAGCCACGGCAGAGCCTCTTGCCGAAAAGGCAAACGTCCGGCTCCTTCTCCCACAAGGAAGGGCCCAGCCCTGAAAGCTCTTGCTGCTCTTCACGGTGCCTTGGCACCCTATCTACAGGCACAACAGCAGTGGGGATCTGTGCTTTCCCAGAGACGCAACATCTCATGGCGCTCGGCCGCGGCAGAGCCTCTTGCCGAAAAGGCAAACGTCCGGCTCCTTCTCCCACAAGGAAGGGCCCAGCCCTCAAAGCTGTTGCTGCTCTTCACGGTGCCTTGGCGCCCTATCTACAGGCACAACAGCACTGGGGATCTGTGCTTTCCCAGAGACGCAACATCTCATGGCGCTCGGCCGCGGCAGAGCCTCTTGCCGAAAAGGCAAACGTCCGGCTCCTTCTCCCACAAGGAAGGGCCCAGCCCTGAAAGCTCTTGTTGCTCTTCACGGTGCCTTGGCGCCCTATCTACCGGCACAGCAGCAGTGGGGATCTGTGGTTTTCCAGAGACGCAACATCTCATGGCGCTCGGCCGCGGCAGCACCTCTTGCCGAAAAGGCAAACATCCGGCTCCTTCTCCCACAAGGAAGGGCCCAGCCCTGAAAGCTCTTGCTGCTCTTCACGGTGCCTTGGCGCCCTATCTACAGGCACAACAGCACTGGGGATCTGTGCTTTCCCAGAGACGCAACATCTCATGGCGCTCGGCCGCGGCAGAGCCTCTTGCCGAAAAGGCAAACATCCGGCTCCTTCTCCCACAAGGAAGGGCCCAGCCCTGAAAGCTCTTGCTGCTCTTCACGGTGCCTTGGCGCCCTATCTACAGGCACAACAGCACTGGGGATCTGTGCTTTCCCAGAGACGCAACATCTCATGGCGCTCGGCCGCGGCAGAGCCTCTTGCCGAGAAGGCAAACGTCCGGCTCCTTCTCCCACAAGGAAGGGCCCAGCCCTCAAAGCTCTTGCTGCTCTTCACAGTGCCTTGGCGCCCTATCTACAGGCAAAACAGCACTGGGGATCTGTGCTTTCCCAGAGACGCAACATCTCATGGCGCTCGGCCGCGGCAGAGCCTCTTGCCGAAAAAGCAAACGTCCGGCTCCTTCTCCCACAAGGAAGGGCCCAGCCCTGAAAGCTCTTGCTGCTCTTCACGGTGCCTTGGCGCCCTATCTACAGGCACAACAGCACTGGGGATCTGTGCTTTCCCAGAGACGCAACATCTCATGGCGCTCGGCCGCGGCAGAGCCTCTTGCCGAAAAGGCAAACGTCCGGCTCCTTCTCCCACAAGGAAGGGCCCAGCCCTCAAAGCTCTTGCTGCTCTTCACGGTGCCTTGGCGCCCTATCTACAGGCACAACAGCACTGGGGATCTGTGCTTTCCCAGAGACGCAACATCTCATGGCGCTCGGCCGCGGCAGAGCCTCTTGCCGAAAAGGCAAACGTCCGGCTCCATCTCCCACAGGGAAGGGCCCAGCCCTGAAAGCTCTTGCTGCTCTTCACGGTGCCTTGGCGCCCTCTCTACAGGCACAACAGCACTGTGGATCTGTGCTTTCCCAGAGATGCAACATCTCACGGCGCTCGGCCGCGGCAGAGCCTCTGGCTAAAAAGGAAAACGTCCGGCTCCTTCTCCCACAAGGAAGGGCCCAGCCCTGAAAGCTCTTGCTCCTCTTCACGGTGCCTTGGCACCCTATCTACAGGCACAACAGCAGTGGGGATATGTGCTTTCCCAGAGACGCAAGATCTCATGGCGCTCGGCTGCGGCAGCACCTCTTGCCGAAAAGGCAAACGTCCGGCTCCTTCTCCCACAAGGAAGGGCCCAGCCCTGAAAGCTCTTGCTGCTCTTCACGGTGCCTTGGCGCCCTACCTACAGGCACAACAGCACTGGGGATCTGTGCTTTCCCAGAGACGCAACATCTCACGGCGCTCAGCCGCGGCAGAGCCTCTGGCCGAAAAGGCAAACGTCCGGCTCCTTCTCCCACAAGGAAGGGCCCAGCCCTGAAAGCTCTTGCTGCTCTTCACGGTGCCTTGGCGCCCTATCTACAGGCACAACAGCACTGGGGATCTGTGCTTTCCCAGAGACGCAACATCTCATGGCGCTCGGCCGCGGCAGCACCTCTTGCCGAAAAGGCAAACGTCCGGCTCCTTCTCCCACAAGGAAGGGCCCAGCCCTCAAAGCTGTTGCTGCTCTTCACGGTGCCTTGGCGCCCTACCTACAGGCACAACTGCACTGGGGATCTGTGCTTTCCCAGAGACGCAACATCTCATGGCGCTCGGCCGCGGCAGAGCCTCTTGCCGAAAAGGCAAACGTCCGGCTCCATCTCCCACAGGGAAGGGCCCAGCCCTGAAAGCTCTTGCTGCTCTTCACGGTGCCTTGGCGCCCTACCTACAGGCACAACTGCACTGGGGATCTGTGCTTTCCCAGAGACGCAACATCTCATGGCGCTCGGCCGCGGCAGAGCCTCTTGCCGAAAAGGCAAACGTCCGGCTCCTTCTCCCACAAGGAAGGGCCCAGCCCTCAAAGCTCTTGCTGCTCTTCACGGTGCCTTGGCGCCCTATCTACAGGCACAACAGCACTGGGGATCTGTGCTTTCCCAGAGACGCAACATCTCATGGCGCTCGGCCGCGGCAGAGCCTCTGGCCGAAAAGGCAAACGTCCGGCTCCTTCTCCCACAAGGAAGGGCCCAGCCCTGAAAGCTCTTGCTGCTCTTCACGGTGCCTTGGCGCCCTATCTACAGGCACAACAGCAGAGGGGATCGGTGCTTTCCCAGAGACGCAACATCTCATGGCGCTCGGCCGCGGCTGAGCCTCTTGCCGAAAAGGCAAACGTCCGGCTCCTTCTCCCACAAGGAAGGGCCCAGCCCTCAAAGCTGTTGCTGCTCTTCACGGTGCCTTGGCGCCCTATCTACCGGCAGAAGAGCAGTGGGGATCTGTGCTTTCCCAGAGACGCAACATCTCATGGCGCTCGGCCGCGGCAGAGCCTCTTGCCGAAAAGGCAAACGTCCGGCTCCTTCTCCCACAAGGAAGGGCCCAGCCCTGAAAGCTCTTGCTGCTCTTCACAGTGCCTTGGCGCCCTATCTACAGGCACAACAGCACTGGGGATCTGTGCTTTCCCAGAGACGCAACATCTCATGGCGCTCGGCCGCGGCAGAGCCTCTTGCCGAAAAGGCAAACGTCCGGCTCCTTCTCCCACAAGGAAGGGACCAGCCCTGAAAGCTCTTGCTGCTCTTCACGGTGCCTTGGCGCCCTATTTACAGGCACAACAGCAGTGGGGATCTGTGCTTTCCCAGAGACGCAACACCTCATGGCGCTCGGCCGCGGCAGAGCCTCTGGCCGAAAAGGCAAACGTCCGGCTCCTTCTCCCACAAGGAAGGGCCCAGCCCTGAAAGCTCTTGTTGCTCTTCATGGTGCCTTGGCGCCCTATCTACCGGCACAGCAGCAGTGGGGATCTGTGGTTTTCCAGAGACGCAACATCTCATGGCGCTCGGCCGCGGCAGAGCCTCTTGCCGAAAAGGCAAACATCCGCCTCCTTCTCCCACAAGGAAGGGCCCAGCCCTGAAAGCTCTTGCTGCTCTTCACGGTGCCTTGGCGCCCTATCTACAGGCAAAACAGCACTGGGGATCTGTGCTTTCCCAGAGACGCAACATCTCATGGCGCTCGGCCGCGGCAGAGCCTCTTTCCGAAAAGGCAAACGTCCGGCTCCTTCTCCCACAAGGAAGGGCCCAGCCCTGAAAGCTCTTGCTCCTCTTCACGGAGCCTTGGCACCCTATCTACAGGCACAACAGCACTGGGGATCTGTGCTTTCCCAGAGACGCAACATCTCATGGCGCTCGGCCGCGGCAGAGCCTCTTGCCGAAAAGGCAAACATCCGGCTCCTTCTCCCACAAGGAAGGGCCCAGCCCTGAAAGCTGTTGCTGCTCTTCACGGTGCCTTGGCGCCCTATCTACAGGCACAACAGCACTGGGGATCTGTGCTTTCCCAGAGACGCAACATCTCATGGCGCTCGGCCGCGGCAGAGCCTCTTGCCCTTCTCCCACAAGGAAGGGCCCAGCCCTCAAAGCTCTTGCTGCTCTTCACAGTGCCTTGGCGCCCTATCTACAGGCAAAACAGCACTGGGGATCTGTGCTTTCCCAGAGACGCAACATCTCATGGCGCTCGGCCGCGGCAGAGCCTCTTGCCGAAAAGGCAAACGTCCGGCTCCTTCTCCCACAAGGAAGGGCCCAGCCCTGAAAGCTCTTGCTGCTCTTCACGGTGCCTTGGCGCCCTATCTACAGGCACAACAGCACTGGGGATCTGTGCTTTCCCAGAGACGCAACATCTCATGGCGCTCGGCCGCGGCAGAGCCTCTTGCCGAAAAGGCAAACGTCCGGCTCCTTCTCCCACAAGGAAGGGGCCAGCCCTTAAAGCTCTTGCTGCTCTTCACGGTGCCTTGGCGCCCTATCTACAGGCACAACAGCACTGGGGATCTGTGCTTTCCCAGAGACGCAACATCTCACGGCGCTCAGCCGCGGCAGAGCCTCTGGCCGAAAAGGCAAACGTCCGGCTCCTTCTCCCACAAGGAAGGGCCCAGCCCTGAAAGCTCTTGCTGCTCTTCACGGTGCCTTGGCGCCCTATCTACAGGCACAACAGCAGTGGGGATCTGTGCTTTCCCAGAGACGCAACATCTCATGGCGCTCGGCCGCGGCAGCACCTCTTGCCGAAAAGGCAAACGTCCGGCTCCTTCTCCCACAAGGAAGGGCCCAGCCCTGAAAACTGTTGCTGCTCTTCACGGTGCCTTGGCGCCCTACCTACAGGCACAACAGCACTGGGGATCTGTGCTTTCCCAGAGACGCAACATCTCATGGCGCTCGGCCGCGGCAGAGCCTCTTGCCGAAAAGGCAAACGTCCGGCTCCATCTCCCACAGGGAAGGGCCCAGCCCTGAAAGCTCTTGCTGCTCTTCACGGTGCCTTGGCGCCCTCTCTACAGGCACAACAGCACTGTGGATCTGTGCTTTCCCAGAGACGCAACATCTCACGGCGCTCGGCCGCGGCAGAGCCTCTGGCTAAAAAGGCAAACGTCCGGTTCCTTCTCCCACAAGGAAGGGCCCAGCCCTGAAAGCTCTTGCTGCTCTTCACGGTGCCTTGGCGCCCTATCTACCGGCACAACAGCACTGGGGATCTGTGCTTTCCCAGAGACGCAACATCTCATGGCGCTCGGCCGCGGCAGAGCCTCTTTCCGAAAAGGCAAACGTCCGGCTCCTTCTCCCACAAGGAAGGGCCCAGCCCTGAAAGCTCTTGCTGCTCTTCACGGTGCCTTGGCGCCCTATCTACAGGCACAACAGCAGTGGGGATCGGTGCTTTCCCAGAGACGCAACATCTCATGGCGCTCGGCCGCGGCTGAGCCTCTTGCCGAAAAGGCAAACGTCCGGCTCCTTCTCCCACAAGGAAGGGCCCAGCCCTCAAAGCTGTTGCTGCTCTTCACGGTGCCTTGGCGCCCTATCTACCGGCAGAAGAGCAGTGGGGATCTGTGCTTTCCCAGAGACGCAACATCTCATGGCGCTCGGCCGCGGCAGAACCTCTTGCCGAAAAGGCAAACGTCCGGCTCCTTCTCCCACAAGGAAGGGCCCAGCCCTGAAAGCTCTTGCTGCTCTTCACGGTGCCTTGGCGCCCTATTTACAGGCACAACAGCAGTGGGGATCTGTGCTTTCCCAGAGACGCAACACCTCATGGCGCTCGGCCGCGGCAGAGCCTCTGGCCGAAAAGGCAAACGTCCGGCTCCTTCTCCCACAAGGAAGGGCCCAGCCCTGAAAGCTCTTGTTGCTCTTCACGGTGCCTTGGCGCCCTATCTACCGGCACAGCAGCAGTGGGGATCTGTGGTTTTCCAGAGACGCAACATCTCATGGCGCTCGGCCGCGGCAGAGCCTCTTGCCGAAAAGGCAAACATCCGCCTCCTTCTCCCACAAGGAAGGGCCCAGCCCTGAAAGCTCTTGCTGCTCTTCACGGTGCCTTGGCGCCCTATCTACAGGCAAAACAGCACTGGGGATCTGTGCTTTCCCAGAGACGCAACATCTCATGGCGCTCGGCCGCGGCAGAGCCTCTTTCCGAAAAGGCAAACGTCCGGCTCCTTCTCCCACAAGGAAGGGCCCAGCCCTGAAAGCTCTTGCTCCTCTTCACGGAGCCTTGGCACCCTATCTACAGGCACAACAGCACTGGGGATCTGTGCTTTCCCAGAGACGCAACATCTCATGGCGCTCGGCCGCGGCAGAGCCTCTTGCCGAAAAGGCAAACATCCGGCTCCTTCTCCCACAAGGAAGGGCCCAGCCCTGAAAGCTGTTGCTGCTCTTCACGGTGCCTTGGCGCCCTATCTACAGGCACAACAGCACTGGGGATCTGTGCTTTCCCAGAGACGCAACATCTCATGGCGCTCGGCCGCGGCAGAGCCTCTTGCCGAGAAGGCAAACGTCCGGCTCCTTCTCCCACAAGGAAGGGCCCAGCCCTCAAAGCTCTTGCTGCTCTTCACAGTGCCTTGGCGCCCTATCTACAGGCAAAACAGCACTGGGGATCTGTGCTTTCCCAGAGACGCAACATCTCATGGCGCTCGGCCGCGGCAGAGCCTCTTGCCGAAAAGGCAAACGTCCGGCTCCTTCTCCCACAAGGAAGGGCCCAGCCCTGAAAGCTCTTGCTGCTCTTCACGGTGCCTTGGCGCCCTATCTACAGGCACAACAGCACTGGGGATCTGTGCTTTCCCAGAGACGCAACATCTCATGGCGCTCGGCCGCGGCAGAGCCTCTTGCCGAAAAGGCAAACGTCCGGCTCCTTCTCCCACGAGGAAGGGGCCAGCCCTTAAAGCTCTTGCTGCTCTTCACGGTGCCTTGGCGCCCTATCTACAGGCACAACAGCACTGGGGATCTGTGCTTTCCCAGAGACGCAACATCTCACGGCGCTCAGCCGTGGCAGAGCCTCTGGCCGAAAAGGCAAACGTCCGGCTCCTTCTCCCACAAGGAAGGGCCCAGCCCTGAAAGCTCTTGCTGCTCTTCACGGTGCCTTGGCGCCCTATCTACAGGCACAACAGCAGTGGGGATCTGTGCTTTCCCAGAGACGCAACATCTCATGGCGCTCGGCCGCGGCAGCACCTCTTGCCGAAAAGGCAAACGTCCGGCTCCTTCTCCCACAAGGAAGGGCCCAGCCCTGAAAACTGTTGCTGCTCTTCACGGTGCCTTGGCGCCCTACCTACAGGCACAACAGCACTGGGGATCTGTGCTTTCCCAGAGACGCAACATCTCATGGCGCTCGGCCGCGGCAGAGCCTCTTGCCGAAAAGGCAAACGTCCGGCTCCATCTCCCACAGGGAAGGGCCCAGCCCTGAAAGCTCTTGCTGCTCTTCACGGTGCCTTGGCGCCCTCTCTACAGGCACAACAGCACTGTGGATCTGTGCTTTCCCAGAGACGCAACATCTCACGGCGCTCGGCCGCGGCAGAGCCTCTGGCTAAAAAGGCAAACGTCCGGTTCCTTCTCCCACAAGGAAGGGCCCAGCCCTCAAAGCTCTTGCTGCTCTTCACGGTGCCTTGGCGCCCTATCTACCGGCACAACAGCACTGGGGATCTGTGCTTTCCCAGAGACGCAACATCTCATGGCGCTCGGCCGCGGCAGAGCCTCTGGCCGAAAAGGCAAACGTCCGGCTCCTTCTCCCACAAGGAAGGGCCCAGCCCTGAAAGCTCTTGCTGCTCTTCACGGTGCCTTGGCGCCCTATCTACAGGCACAACAGCAGTGGGGATCGGTGCTTTCCCAGAGACGCAACATCTCATGGCGCTCGGCCGCGGCTGAGCCTCTTGCCGAAAAGGCAAACGTCCGGCTCCTTCTCCCACAAGGAAGGGCCCAGCCCTCAAAGCTGTTGCTGCTCTTCACGGTGCCTTGGCGCCCTATCTACCGGCAGAAGAGCAGTGGGGATCTGTGCTTTCCCAGAGACGCAACATCTCATGGCGCTCGGCCGCGGCAGAGCCTCTTGCCGAAAAGGCAAACGTCCGGCTCCTTCTCCCACAAGGAAGGGCCCAGCCCTGAAAGCTCTTGCTGCTCTTCACAGTGCCTTGGCGCCCTATCTACAGGCACAACAGCACTGGGGATCTGTGCTTTCCCAGAGACGCAACATCTCATGGCGCTCGGCCGCGGCAGAACCTCTTGCCGAAAAGGCAAACGTCCGGCTCCTTCTCCCACAAGGAAGGGCCCAGCCCTGAAAGCTCTTGCTGCTCTTCACGGTGCCTTGGCGCCCTATCTACCGGCACAGCAGCAGTGGGGATCTGTGGTTTTCCAGAGACGCAACATCTCATGGCGCTCGGCCGCGGCAGAGCCTCTTGCCGAAAAGGCAAACATCCGCCTCCTTCTCCCACAAGGAAGGGCCCAGCCCTGAAAGCTCTTGCTGCTCTTCACGGTGCCTTGGCGCCCTATCTACAGGCAAAACAGCACTGGGGATCTGTGCTTTCCCAGAGACGCAACATCTCATGGCGCTCGGCCGCGGCAGAGCCTCTTTCCGAAAAGGCAAACGTCCGGCTCCTTCTCCCACAAGGAAGGGCCCAGCCCTGAAAGCTCTTGCTCCTCTTCACGGTGCCTTGGCACCCTATCTACAGGCACAACAGCACTGGGGATCTGTGCTTTCCCAGAGACGCAACATCTCATGGCGCTCGGCCGCGGCAGAGCCTCTTGCCGAAAAGGCAAACATCCGGCTCCTTCTCCCACAAGGAAGGGCCCAGCCCTGAAAGCTGTTGCTGCTCTTCACGGTGCCTTGGCGCCCTATCTACAGGCACAACAGCACTGGGGATCTGTGCTTTCCCAGAGACGCAACATCTCATGGCGCTCGGCCGCGGCAGAGCCTCTTGCCGAGAAGGCAAACGTCCGGCTCCTTCTCCCACAAGGAAGGGCCCAGCCCTCAAAGCTCTTGCTGCTCTTCACAGTGCCTTGGCGCCCTATCTACAGGCAAAACAGCACTGGGGATCTGTGCTTTCCCAGAGACGCAACATCTCATGGCGCTCGGCCGCGGCAGAGCCTCTTGCCGAAAAGGCAAACGTCCGGCTCCTTCTCCCACAAGGAAGAGGCCAGCCCTGAAAGCTCTTGCTGCTCTTCACGGTGCCTTGGCGCCCTATCTACAGGCACAACAGCACTGGGGATCTGTGCTTTCCCAGAGACGCAACATCTCATGGCGCTCGGCCGCGGCAGAGCCTCTTGCCGAAAAGGCAAACGTCCGGCTCCTTCTCCCACAAGGAAGGGGCCAGCCCTGAAAGCTCTTGCTGCTCTTCACGGTGCCTTGGCGCCCTATCTACAGGCACAACAGCACTGGGGATCTGTGCTTTCCCAGAGACGCAACATCTCACGGCGCTCAGCCGCGGCAGAGCCTCTGGCCGAAAAGGCAAACGTCCGGCTCCTTCTCCCACAAGGAAGGGCCCAGCCCTGAAAGCTCTTGCTGCTCTTCACGGTGCCTTGGCGCCCTATCTACAGGCACAACAGCAGTGGGGATCTGTGCTTTCCCAGAGACGCAACATCTCATGGCGCTCGGCCGCGGCAGCACCTCTTGCCGAAAAGGCAAACGTCCGGCTCCTTCTCCCACAAGGAAGGGCCCAGCCCTGAAAACTGTTGCTGCTCTTCACGGTGCCTTGGCGCCCTACCTACAGGCACAACTGCACTGGGGATCTGTGCTTTCCCAGAGACGCAACATCTCATGGCGCTCGGCCGCGGCAGAGCCTCTTGCCGAAAAGGCAAACGTCCGGCTCCATCTCCCACAGGGAAGGGCCCAGCCCTGAAAGCTCTTGCTGCTCTTCACGGTGCCTTGGCGCCCTCTCTACAGGCACAACAGCACTGTGGATCTGTGCTTTCCCAGAGACGCAACATCTCACGGCGCTCGGCCGCGGCAGAGCCTCTGGCTAAAAAGGCAAACGTCCGGTTCCTTCTCCCACAAGGAAGGGCCCAGCCCTGAAAGCTCTTGCTGCTCTTCACAGTGCCTTGGCGCCCTATTTACAGGCACAACAGCAGTGGGGATCTGTGCTTTCCCAGAGACGCAACATCTCATGGTGCTCGGCCGCGGCAGAGCCTCTGGCCGAAAAGGCAAACGTCCGGCTCCTTCTCCCACAAGGAAGGGCCCAGCCCTGAAAGCTCTTGCTGCTCTTCACGGTACCTTGGAAACCTATCTACAGTTGCAACAGCAGTGGGGATCTGTGCTTTCCCAGAGACGCAACATCTCATGGCGCTCGGCCGCAGCAAAGCATCTTGCCGAAAAGGCAAACGTCCGGCTTCTTCTCCCATAAGGAAGGGCCCAGCCCTGAAAGCTCTTGTTGCTCTTCACGGTGCCTTGGCGCCCTATCTACCGGCACAGCAGCAGTGGGGATCTGTGGTTTTCCAGAGACGCAACATCTCATGGCGCTCGGCCGCGGCAGAGCCTCTTGCCGAAAAGGCAAACATCCGGCTCCTTCTCCCACAAGGAAGGGCCCAGCCCTGAAAGCTCTTGCTGCTCTTCACGGTGCCTTGGCGCCCTATCTACAGGCACAACAGCACTGGGGATCTGTGCTTTCCCAGAGACGCAACATCTCATGGCGCTCGGCCGCGGCAGAGCCTCTTTCCGAAAAGGCAAACGTCCGGCTCCTTCTCCCACAAGGAAGGGCCCAGCCCTGAAAGCTCTTGCTCCTCTTCACGGTGCCTTGGCACCCTATCTACAGGCACAACAGCACTGGGGATCTGTGCTTTCCCAGAGACGCAACATCTCATGGCGCTCGGCCGCGGCAGAGCCTCTTGCCGAAAAGGCAAACGTCCGGCTCCTTCTCCCACAAGGAAGGGCCCAGCCCTCAAAGCTCTTGCTGCTCTTCACGGTGCCTTGGCGCCCTATCTACAGGCACAACAGCACTGGGGATCTGTGTTTTCCCAGAGACGCAAGATCTCATGGCGCTCAGCCGTGGCAGAGCCTCTGGCCGAAAAGGCAAACGTCCGGCTCCATCTCCCACAGGGAAGGGCCCAGCCCTCAAAGCTCTTGCTGCTCTTCACGGTGCCTTGGCGCCCTATCTACAGGCACAACAGCACTGGGGATCTGTGCTTTCCCAGAGACGCAACATCTCACGGCGCTCGGCCGCGGCAGAGCCTCTGGCTAAAAAGGCAAACGTCCGGCTCCATCTCCCACAGGGAAGGGCCCAGCCCTGAAAGCTCTTGCTGCTCTTCACGGTGCCTTGGCGCCCTCTCTACAGGCACAACAGCACTGTGGATCTGTGCTTTCCCAGAGATGCAACATCTCACGGCGCTCGGCCGCGGCAGAGCCTCTGGTTAAAAAGGCAAACGTCCGGCTTCTTCTCCCACAAGGAAGGGCCCAGCCCTGAAAGCTCTTGCTCCTCTTCACGGTGCCTTGGCACCCTATCTACAGGCACAACAGCACTGGGGATCTGTGCTTTCCCAGAGACGCAACATCTCATGGCGCTCGGCTGCGGCAGAGCCTCTTGCCGAAAAGGCAAACGTCCGGCTCCTTCTCCCACAAGGAAGGGCCCAGCCCTGAAAGCTCTTGCTGCTCTTCACGGTGCCTTGGCGCCCTATCTACAGGCACAACAGCACTGGGGATCTGTGCTTTCCCAGAGACGCAACATCTCACGGCGCTCAGCCGCGGCAGAGCCTCTGGCCGAAAAGGCAAACGTCCGGCTCCTTCTCCCACAAGGAAGGGCCCAGCCCTGAAAGCTGTTGCTGCTCTTCACGGTGCCTTGGCGCCCTACCTACAGGCACAACAGCAGTGGGGATCTGTGCTTTCCCAGAGACGCAACATCTCATGGCGCTCGGCCGCGGCAGCACCTCTTGCCGAAAAGGCAAACGTCCGGCTCCTTCTCCCACAAGGAAGGGCCCAGCCCTGAAAGCTGTTGCTGCTCTTCACGGTGCCTTGGCGCCCTACCTACAGGCACAACTGCACTGGGGATCTGTGCTTTCCCAGAGACGCAACATCTCATGGCGCTCGGCCGCGGCAGAGCCTCTTGCCGAAAAGGCAAACGTCCGGCTCCATCTCCCACAGGGAAGGGCCCAGCCCTGAAAGCTCTTGCTGCTCTTCACGGTGCCTTGGCGCCCTCTCTACAGGCACAACAGCACTGTGGATCTGTGCTTTCCCAGAGACGCAACATCTCATGGCGCTCGGCCGCGGCAGAGCCTCTGGCTAAAAAGGCAAACGTCCGGTTCCTTCTCCCACAAGGAAGGGCCCAGCCCTGAAAGCTCTTGCTGCTCTTCACAGTGCCTTGGCGCCCTATTTACAGGCACAACAGCAGTGGGGATATGTGCTTTCCCAGAGACGCAACATCTCATGGTGCTCGGCCGCGGCAGAGCCTCTGGCCGAAAAGGCAAACGTCCGGCTCCTTCTCCCACAAGGAAGGGCCCAGCCCTGAAAGCTCTTGCTGCTCTTCACGGTACCTTGGAACCCTATCTACAGGCGCAACAGCAGTGGGGATCTGTGCTTTCCCAGAGACGCAACATCTCATGGTGCTCGGCCGCGGCAGAGCCTCTTGCCGAAAAGGCAAACGTCCGGCTCCTTCTCTCACAAGGAAGGGCCCAGCCCTGAAAGCTCTTGCTGCTCTTCACGGTGCCTTGGCGCCCTATCTACAGGCACAACAGCACTGGGGATCTGTGCTTTCCCAGAGACGCAACATCTCATGGCGCTCGGCCGCGGCAGAGCCTCTTGCCGAAAAGGCAAACGTCCGGCTCCTTCTCCCACAAGGAAGGGCCCAGCCCTCAAAGCTCTTGCTGCTCTTCACGGTGCCTTGGTGCCCTATCTACAGGCACAACAGCAGTGGGGATCTGTGCTTTCCCAGAGACGCAACATCTCATGGCGCTCGGCCGCGGCAGAGCCTCTTGCCGAAAAGGCAAACGTCCGGCTCCTTCTCCCACAAGGAAGGGCCCAGCCCTGAAAGCTCTTGTTGCTCTTCACGGTGCCTTGGCGCCCTATCTACAGGCACAACAGCACTGGGGATCTGTGCTTTCCCAGAGACGCAACATCTCATGGCGCTCGGCCGCGGCAGAGCATCTTGCCAAAAAGGCAAACGTCCGGCTTCTTCTCCCACAAGGAAGGGCCCAGCCCTGAAAGCTCTTGTTGCTCTTCACGGTGCCTTGGCGCCCTATCTACCGGCACAGCAGCAGTGGGGATCTGTGGTTTTCCAGAGACGCAACATCTCATGGCGCTCGGCCGCGGCAGAGCCTCTTGCCGAAAAGCAAACATCCGGCTCCTTCTCCCACAAGGAAGGGCCCAGCCCTGAAAGCTCTTGCTGCTCTTCACAGTGCCTTGGCGCCCTATCTACAGGCACAACAGCACTGGGGATCTGTGCTTTCCCAGAGACGCAACATCTCATGGCGCTCGGCCCGCGGCAGAGCCTCTTTCCGAAAAGGCAAACGTCCGGCTCCTTCTCCCACAAGGAAGGGCCCAGCCCTGAAAGCTCTTGCTCCTCTTCACGGTGCCTTGGCACCCTATCTACAGGCACAACAGCACTGGGGATCTGTGCTTTCCCAGAGACGCAACATCTCATGGCGCTCGGCCGCGGCAGAGCCTCTTGCCGAAAAGGCAAACGTCCGGCTCCTTCTCCCACAAGGAAGGGCCCAGCCCTGAAAGCTCTTGCTGCTCTTCACGGTGCCTTGGCGCCCTATCTACAGGCACAACAGCACTGGGGATCTGTGTTTTCCCAGAGACGCAAGATCTCATGGCGCTCAGCCGTGGCAGAGCCTCTGGCCGAAAAGGCAAACGTCCGGCTCCATCTCCCACAGGGAAGGGCCCAGCCCTCAAAGCTCTTGCTGCTCTTCACGGTGCCTTGGCGCCCTATCTACAGGCACAACAGCACTGGGGATCTGTGCTTTCCCAGAGACGCAACATCTCACGGCGCTCGGCCGCGGCAGAGCCTCTGGCTAAAAAGGCAAACGTCCGGCTCCATCTCCCACAGGGAAGGGCCCAGCCCTGAAAGCTCTTGCTGCTCTTCACGGTGCCTTGGCGCCCTCTCTACAGGCACAACAGCACTGTGGATCTGTGCTTTCCCAGAGATGCAACATCTCACGGCGCTCGGCCGCGGCAGAGCCTCTGGTTAAAAAGGCAAACGTCCGGCTTCTTCTCCCACAAGGAAGGGCCCAGCCCTGAAAGCTCTTGCTCCTCTTCACGGTGCCTTGGCACCCTATCTACAGGCACAACAGCACTGGGGATCTGTGCTTTCCCAGAGACGCAACATCTCATGGCGCTCGGCTGCGGCAGAGCCTCTTGCCGAAAAGGCAAACGTCCGGCTCCTTCTCCCACAAGGAAGGGCCCAGCCCTGAAAGCTCTTGCTGCTCTTCACGGTGCCTTGGCGCCCTATCTACAGGCACAACAGCACTGGGGATCTGTGCTTTCCCAGAGACGCAACATCTCACGGCGCTCAGCCGCGGCAGAGCCTCTGGCCGAAAAGGCAAACGTCCGGCTCCTTCTCCCACAAGGAAGGGCCCAGCCCTGAAAGCTGTTGCTGCTCTTCACGGTGCCTTGGCGCCCTACCTACAGGCACAACAGCAGTGGGGATCTGTGCTTTCCCAGAGACGCAACATCTCATGGCGCTCGGCCGCGGCAGCACCTCTTGCCGAAAAGGCAAACGTCCGGCTCCTTCTCCCACAAGGAAGGGCCCAGCCCTGAAAGCTGTTGCTGCTCTTCACGGTGCCTTGGCGCCCTACCTACAGGCACAACTGCACTGGGGATCTGTGCTTTCCCAGAGACGCAACATCTCATGGCGCTCGGCCGCGGCAGAGCCTCTTGCCGAAAAGGCAAACGTCCGGCTCCATCTCCCACAGGGAAGGGCCCAGCCCTGAAAGCTCTTGCTGCTCTTCACGGTGCCTTGGCGCCCTCTCTACAGGCACAACAGCACTGTGGATCTGTGCTTTCCCAGAGACGCAACATCTCATGGCGCTCGGCCGCGGCAGAGCCTCTGGCTAAAAAGGCAAACGTCCGGTTCCTTCTCCCACAAGGAAGGGCCCAGCCCTGAAAGCTCTTGCTGCTCTTCACAGTGCCTTGGCGCCCTATTTACAGGCACAACAGCAGTGGGGATATGTGCTTTCCCAGAGACGCAACATCTCATGGTGCTCGGCCGCGGCAGAGCCTCTGGCCGAAAAGGCAAACGTCCGGCTCCTTCTCCCACAAGGAAGGGCCCAGCCCTGAAAGCTCTTGCTGCTCTTCACGGTACCTTGGAACCCTATCTACAGGCACAACAGCAGTGGGGATCTGTGCTTTCCCAGAGACGCAACATCTCATGGTGCTCGGCCGCGGCAGAGCCTCTTGCCGAAAAGGCAAACGTCCGGCTCCTTCTCTCACAAGGAAGGGCCCAGCCCTGAAAGCTCTTGCTGCTCTTCACGGTGCCTTGGCGCCCTATCTACAGGCACAACAGCACTGGGGATCTGTGCTTTCCCAGAGACGCAACATCTCATGGCGCTCGGCCGCGGCAGAGCCTCCTGCTGAAAAGGCAAACGTCCGGCTCCTTCTCCCACAAGGAAGGGCCCAGCCCTCAAAGCTCTTGCTGCTCTTCACGGTGCCTTGGTGCCCTATCTACAGGCACAACAGCAGTGGGGATCTGTGCTTTCCCAGAGACGCAACATCTCATGGCGCTCGGCCGCGGCAGAGCCTCTTGCCGAAAAGGCAAACGTCCGGCTCCTTCTCCCACAAGGAAGGGCCCAGCCCTGAAAGCTCTTGTTGCTCTTCACGGTGCCTTGGCGCCCTATCTACAGGCACAACAGCACTGGGGATCTGTGCTTTCCCAGAGACGCAACATCTCATGGCGCTCGGCCGCGGCAGAGCATCTTGCCAAAAAGGCAAACGTCCGGCTTCTTCTCCCACAAGGAAGGGCCCAGCCCTGAAAGCTCTTGTTGCTCTTCACGGTGCCTTGGCGCCCTATCTACCGGCACAGCAGCAGTGGGGATCTGTGGTTTTCCAGAGACGCAACATCTCATGGCGCTCGGCCGCGGCAGAGCCTCTTGCCGAAAAGCAAACATCCGGCTCCTTCTCCCACAAGGAAGGGCCCAGCCCTGAAAGCTCTTGCTGCTCTTCACGGTGCCTTGGCGCCCTATCTACAGGCACAACAGCACTGGGGATCTGTGCTTTCCCAGAGACGCAACATCTCATGGCGCTCGGCCGCGGCAGAGCCTCTTTCCGAAAAGGCAAACGTCCGGCTCCTTCTCCCACAAGGAAGGGCCCAGCCCTGAAAGCTCTTGCTCCTCTTCACGGTGCCTTGGCACCCTATCTACAGGCACAACAGCACTGGGGATCTGTGCTTTCCCAGAGACGCAACATCTCATGGCGCTCGGCCGCGGCAGAGCCTCTTTCCGAAAAGGCAAACGTCCGGCTCCTTCTCCCACAAGGAAGGGCCCAGCCCTGAAAGCTCTTGCTGCTCTTCACGGTGCCTTGGCGCCCTATCTACAGGCACAACAGCACTGGGGATCTGTGCTTTCCCAGAGACGCAACATCTCATGGCGCTCGGCCGCGGCAGAGCCTCTGGCCGAAAAGGCTAACGTCTGGCTCCTTCTCCCACAAGGAAGGGCCCAGCCCTGAAAGCTCTTGCTGCTCTTCACGGTGCCTTGGCGCCCTATCTACAGGCACAACAGCAGTGGGGATCGGTGCTTTCCCAGAGACGCAACATCTCATGGCGCTCGGCCGCGGCAGAGCCTCTTGCCGAAAAGGCAAACGTCCGGCTCCTTCTCCCACAAGGAAGGGCCCAGCCCTCAAAGCTGTTGCTGCTCTTCACGGTGCCTTGGCGCCCTATCTACAGGCACAACAGCACTGGGGATCTGTGCTTTCCCAGAGACGCAACATCTCATGGCGCTCGGCCGCGGCAGAGCCTCTTGCCGAAAAGGCAAACGTCCGGCTCCTTCTCCCACAAGGAAGGGCCCAGCCCTGAAAGCTGTTGCTGCTCTTCACGGTGCCTTGGCGCCCTACCTACAGGCACAACAGCTCTGTGGATCTGTGCTTTCCCAGAGACGCAACATCTCACGGCGCTCGGCCGCGGCAGAGCCTCTGGCTAAAAAGGCAAACGTCCGGCTCCTTCTCCCACAAGGAAGGGCCCAGCCCTGAAAGCTCTTGCTCCTCTTCACGGTGCCTTGGCACCCTATCTACAGGCACAACAGCAGTGGGGATCTGTGCTTTCCCAGAGACGCAAGATCTCATGGTGCTCGGCCGCGGCAGAGCCTCTTGCCGAAAAGGCAAACGTCCGGCTCCTTCTCCCACAAGGAAGGGCCCAGCCCTGAAAGCTCTTGCTGCTCTTCACGGTGCCTTGGCGCCCTATCTACAGGCACAACAGCACTGGGGATCTGTGCTTTCCCAGAGACGCAACATCTCATGGCGCTCAGCCGCGGCAGAGCCTCTGGCCGAAAAGGCAAACGTCCGGCTCCTTCTCCCACAAGGAAGGGCCCAGCCCTGAAAGCTCTTGCTGCTCTTCACGGTGCCTTGGCGCCCTATCTACAGGCACAACAGCACTGGGGATCTGTGCTTTCCCAGAGACGCAACATCTCATGGCGCTCGGCCGCGGCAGAGCCTCTGGCTAAAAAGGCAAACGTCCGGTTCCTTCTCCCACAAGGAAGGGCCCAGCCCTGAAAGCTCTTGCTCCTCTTCACGGTGCCTTGGCACCCTATCTACAGGCACAACAGCACTGGGGATCTGTGCTTTCCCAGAGACGCAACATCTCATGGCGCTCAGCCGCGGCAGAGCCTCTTGCCGAAAAGGCAAACGTCCGGCTCCATCTCCCACAGGGAAGGGCCCAGCCCTGAAAGCTCTTGCTGCTCTTCACGGTGCCTTGGCGCCCTCTCTACAGGCACAACAGCACTGGGGATCTGTGCTTTCCCAGAGATGCAACATCTCACGGCGCTCGGCCGCGGCAGAGCCTCTGGTTAAAAAGGCAAACGTCCGGCTCCTTCTCCCACAAGGAAGGGCCCAGCCCTGAAAGCTCTTGCTCCTCTTCACGGTGCCTTGGCACCCTATCTACAGGCACAACAGCACTGGGGATCTGTGCTTTCCCAGAGACGCAAGATCTCATGGCGCTCGGCTGCGGCAGAGCCTCTTGCCGAAAAGGCAAACGTCCGGTTCCTTCTCCCACAAGGAAGGGCCCAGCCCTGAAAGCTCTTGCTGCTCTTCACGGTGCCTTGGCGCCCTATCTACAGGCACAACAGCAGTGGGGATCTGTGCTTTCCCAGAGACGCAACATCTCACGGCGCTCAGCCGCGGCAGAGCCTCTGGCCGAAAAGGCAAACGTCCGGCTCCTTCTCCCACAAGGAAGGGCCCAGCCCTGAAAGCTCTTGCTGCTCTTCACGGTGCCTTGGCGCCCTATCTACAGGCACAACAGCAGTGGGGATCTGTGCTTTCCCAGAGACGCAACATCTCATGGCGCTCGGCCGCGGCAGCACCTCTTGCCGAAAAGGCAAACGTCCGGCTCCTTCTCCCACAAGGAAGGGCCCAGCCCTGAAAGCTGTTGCTGCTCTTCACGGTGCCTTGGCGCCCTACCTACAGGCACAACTGCACTGGGGATCTGTGCTTTCCCAGAGACGCAACATCTCATGGCGCTCGGCCGCGGCAGAGCCTCTTGCCGAAAAGGCAAACGTCCGGCTCCATCTCCCACAGGGAAGGGCCCAGCCCTGAAAGCTCTTGCTGCTCTTCACGGTGCCTTGGCGCCCTCTCTACAGGCACAACAGCACTGTGGATCTGTGCTTTCCCAGAGACGCAACATCTCACGGCGCTCGGCCGCGGCAGAGCCTCTGGCTAAAAAGGCAAACGTCCGGCTCCTTCTCCCACAAGGAAGGGCCCAGCCCTGAAAGCTCTTGCTGCTCTTCACAGTGCCTTGGCGCCCTATTTACAGGCACAACAGCAGTGGGGATCTGTGCTTTCCCAGAGACGCAACATCTCATGGTGCTCGGCCGCGGCAGAGCCTCTGGCCGAAAAGGCAAACGTCCGGCTCCTTCTCCCACAAGGAAGGGCCCAGCCCTGAAAGCTCTTGCTGCTCTTCACGGTGCCTTGGCACCCTATCTACAGGCACAACAGCACTGGGGATCTGTGCTTTCCCAGAGACGCAACATCTCATGGCGCTCGGCCGCGGCAGAGCCTCTTGCCGAAAAGGCAAACGTCCGGCTCCTTCTCTCACAAGGAAGGGCCCAGCCCTGAAAGCTCTTGCTGCTCTTCACGGTGCCTTGGCGCCCTATCTACAGGCACAACAGCACTGGGGATCTGTGCTTTCCCAGAGACGCAACATCTCATGGCGCTCGGCCGCGGCAGAGCCTCTTACCGAAAAGGCAAACGTCCGGCTCCTTCTCCCACAAGGAAGGGCCCAGCCCTCAAAGCTCTTGCTGCTCTTCACGGTGCCTTGGCGCCCTATCTACAGGCACAACAGCACTGGGGATCTGTGCTTTCCCAGAGACGCAACACCTCATGGCGCTCGGCCGCGGCAGAGCCTCTTGCCGAAAAGGCAAACGTCCGGCTCCTTCTCCCACAAGGAAGGGCCCAGCCCTGAAAGCTCTTGTTGCTCTTCACGGTGCCTTGGCGCCCTATCTACAGGCACAACAGCAGTGGGGATCTGTGCTTTCCCAGAGACGCAACATCTCATGGCGCTCGGCCGCGGCAGAGCATCTTGCCGAAAAGGCAAACGTCCGGCTTCTTCTCCCACAAGGAAGGGCCCAGCCCTGAAAGCTCTTGCTGCTCTTCACGGTGCCTTGGCGCCCTATCTACCGGCACAGCAGCAGTGGGGATCTGTGGTTTTCCAGAGACGCAACATCTCATGGCGCTCGGCCGCGGCAGAGCCTCTTGCCGAAAAGGCAAACATCCGGCTCCTTCTCCCACAAGGAAGGGCCCAGCCCTGAAAGCTCTTGCTGCTCTTCACGGTGCCTTGGCGCCCTATCTACAGGCACAACAGCACTGGGGATCTGTGCTTTCCCAGAGACGCAACATCTCATGGCGCTCGGCCGCGGCAGAGCCTCTTGCCGAAAAGGCAAACGTCCGGCTCTTTCTCCCACAAGGAAGGGCCCAGCCCTGAAAACTCTTGCTCCTCTTCACGGTGCCTTGGCACCCTATCTACAGGCACAACAGCACTGGGGATCTGTGCTTTCCCAGAGACGCAACATCTCACGGCGCTCGGCCGCCGAAGAGCCTCTTGCCGAAAAGGCAAACGTCCGGCTCCTTCTCCCACAAGGAAGGGCCCAGCCCTGAAAGCTCTTGCTGCTCTTCACGGTGCCTTGGCACCCTATCTACAGGCACAACAGCACTGGGGATCTGTGCTTTCCCAGAGACGCAACATCTCATGGCGCTCGGCCGCGGCAGAGCCTCTGGCCGAAAAGGCAAACGTCCGGCTCCTTCTCCCACAAGGAAGGGCCCAGCCCTGAAAGCTCTTGCTGCTCTTCACGGTGCCTTTGCGCCCTATCTACAGGCACAACAGCAGTGGGGATCGGTGCTTTCCCAGAGACGCAACATCTCATGGCGCTCGGCCGCGGCAGAGCCTCTTGCCGAAAAGGCAAACGTCCGGCTCCTTCTCCCACAAGGAAGGGCCCAGCCCTGAAAGCTCTTGCTGCTCTTCACGGTGCCTTGGCGCCCTATCTACAGGCACAACAGCACTGGGGATCTGTGCTTTCCCAGAGACGCAACATCTCATGGCGCTCGGCCGCGGCAGAGCCTCTTGCCGAAAAGGCAAACGTCCGGCTCCTTCTCCCACAAGGAAGGGCCCAGCCCTCAAAGCTCTTGCTGCTCTTCACGGTGCCTTGGCGCCCTATCTACAGGCACAACAGCACTGGGGATCTGTGCTTTCCCAGAGACACAAAATCTCATGGCGCTCGGCCGCGGCAGAGCCTCTTGCCGAAAAGGCAAACGTCCGGCTCCTTCTCCCACAAGGAAGGGCCCAGCCCTGAAAGCTCTTGTTGCTCTTCACGGTGCCTTGGCGCCCTATCTACAGGCACAACAGCACTGGGGATCTGTGCTTTCCCAGAGACGCAACATCTCATGGCGCTCGGCCGCGGCAGAGCATCTTGCCGAAAAGGCAAACGTCCGGCTTCTTCTCCCACAAGGAAGGGCCCAGCCCTGAAAGCTCTTGCTGCTCTTCACGGTGCCTTGGCGCCCTATCTACCAGCACAGCAGCAGTGGGGATCTGTGCTTTCCCAGAGACGCAACATCTCATGGCGCTCGGCCGCGGCAGCACCTCTTGCCGAAAAGGCAAACGTCCGGCTCCTTCTCCCACAAGGAAGGGCTCAGCCCTCAAAGCTCTTGCTGCTCTTCACGGTGCCTTGGCGCCCTACCTACAGGCACAACAGCAGTGGGGATCTGTGCTTTCCCAGAGAGGCAACATCTCATGGCGCTCGGCCGCGGCAGAGCCTCTTGCCGAAAAGGCAAACGTCCGGCTCCATCTCCCACAGGGAAGGGCCCAGCCCTGAAAGCTCTTGCTGCTCTTCACGGTGCCTTGGCGCCCTCTCTACAGGCACAACAGCACTGTGGATCTGTGCTTTCCCAGAGACGCAACATCTCACGGCGCTCGGCCGCGGCAGAACCTCTGGCTAAAAAGGCAAACGTCCGGCTCCTTCTCCCACAAGGAAGGGCCCAGCCCTGAAAGCTCTTGCTCCTCTTCACGGTGCCTTGGCACCCTATCTACAGGCACAACAGCACTGGGGATCTGTGCTTTCCCAGAGACGCAACATCTCATGGCGCTCGGCCGCGGCAGAGCCTCTTGCCGAAAAGGCAAACGTCCGGCTCCTTCTCCCACAAGGAAGGGCCCAGCCCTGAAAGCCCTTGCTGCTCTTCACGGTGCCTTGGCGCCCTATCTACAGGCACAACAGCAGTGGGGATCTGTGCTTTCCCAGAGACGCAACATCTCACGGCGCTCAGCCGCGGCAGAGCCTCTTGCCGAAAAGGCAAACGTCCGGCTCCTTCTCCCACAGGGAAGGGCCCAGCCCTGAAAGCTCTTGCTGCTCTTCACGGTGCCTTGGCGCCCTATCTACAGGCACAACAGCAGTGGGGATCTGTGCTTTCCCAGAGACGCAACATCTCATGGCGCTCGGCCGCGGCAGAGCCTCTTGCCGAAAAGGCAAACGTCCGGCTCCTTCTCCCACAAGGAAGGGCCCAGCCCTCAAAGCTCTTGCTGCTCTTCACGGTGCCTTGGCGCCCTATCTACAGGCACAACAGCACTGGGGATCTGTGCTTTCCCAGAGACGCAACATCTCATGGCGCTCGGCCGCGGCAGAGCCTCTTGCCGAAAAGGCAAACGTCCGGCTCCTTCTCCCACAAGGAAGGGCCCAGCCCTGAAAGCTCTTGCTGCTCTTCACGGTGCCTTGGCGCCCTATCTACAGGCACAACAGCACTGGGGATCTGTGCTTTCCCAGAGACGCAACATCTCATGGCGCTCGGCCGCGGCAGAGCCTCTTGCCGAAAAGGCAAACGTCCGGCTCCTTCTCCCACAAGGAAGGGCCCAGCCCTGAAAGCTCTTGCTGCTCTTCACGGTGCCTTGGCACCCTATCTACAGGCACAACAGCACTGGGGATCTGTGCTTTCCCAGAGACGCAACATCTCACGGCGCTCGGCCGCGGCAGAGCCTCTGGCCGAAAAGGCAAACGTCCGGCTCCTTCTCCCACAAGGAAGGGCCCAGCCCTCAAAGCTCTTGCTGCTCTTCACGGTGCCTTGGCGCCCTATCTACAGGCACAACAGCACTGGGGATCTGTGCTTTCCCAGAGACGCAACATCTCACGGCGCTCGGCCGCGGCAGAGCCTCTTGCCGAAAAGGCAAACGTCCGGCTCCTTCTCCCACAAGGAAGGGCCCAGCCCTGAAAGCTCTTGCTGCTCTTCACGGTGCCTTGGCGCCCTATCTACAGGCACAACAGCAGTGGGGATCTGTGCTTTCCCAGAGACGCAACATCTCATGGCGCTCGGCCGCGGCAGCACCTCTTGCCGAAAAGGCAAACGTCCGGCTCCTTCTCCCACAAGGAAGGGCCCAGCCCTGAAAGCTGTTGCTGCTCTTCACGGTGCCTTGGCGCCCTATCTACAGGCACAACAGCTCTGTGGATCTGTGCTTTCCCAGAGACGCAACATCTCACGGCGCTCGGCCGCGGCAGAGCCTCTGGCTAAAAAGGCAAACGTCCGGCTCCTTCTCCCACAAGGAAGGGCCCAGCCCTGAAAGCTCTTGCTGCTCTTCACGGTGCCTTGGCACCCTATCTACAGGCACAACAGCAGTGGGGATCTGTGCTTTCCCAGAGACGCAAGATCTCATGGCGCTCGGCCGCGGCAGAGCCTCTTGCCGAAAAGGCAAACGTCCGGCTCCTTCTCCCACAAGGAAGGGCCCAGCCCTGAAATCTCTTGCTGCTCTTCACGGTGCCTTGGCGCCCTATCTACAGGCACAACAGCAGTGGGGATCTGTGTTTTCCCAGAGACGCAAGATCTCATGGCGCTCAGCCGCGGCAGAGCCTCTTGCCGAAAAGGCAAACGTCCGGCTCCTTCTCCCACAAGGAAGGGCCCAGCCCTGAAAGCTCTTGCTGCTCTTCACGGTGCCTTGGCGCCCTATCTACAGGCACAACAGCACTGGGGATCTGTGCTTTCCCAGAGACGCAACATCTCACGGCGCTCGGCCGCGGCAGAGCCTCTTGCCGAAAAGGCAAACGTCCGGCTCCTTCTCCCACAAGGAAGGGCCCAGCCCTCAAAGCTCTTGCTGCTCTTCACGGTGCCTTGGCGCCCTATCTACAGGCACAACAGCAGTGGGGATCGGTGCTTTCCCAGAGACGCAACATCTCATGGCGCTCGGCCGCGGCAGAGCCTCTTGCCGAAAAGGCAAACGTCCGGCTCCTTCTCCCACAAGGAAGGGCCCAGCCCTGAAAGCTCTTGCTGCTCTTCACGGTGCCTTGGCGCCCTATCTACAGGCACAACAGCAGTGGGGATCTGTGCTTTCCCAGAGACGCAACATCTCATGGCGCTCGGCCGCGGCAGCACCTCTTGCCGAAAAGGCAAACGTCCGGCTCCTTCTCCCACAAGGAAGGGCCCAGCCCTGAAAGCTGTTGCTGCTCTTCACGGTGCCTTGGCGCCCTACCTACAGGCACAACAGCTCTGTGGATCTGTGCTTTCCCAGAGACGCAACATCTCACGGCGCTCGGCCGCGGCAGAGCCTCTGGCTAAAAAGGCAAACGTCCGGCTCCTTCTCCCACAAGGAAGGGCCCAGCCCTGAAAGCTCTTGCTGCTCTTCACGGTGCCTTGGCACCCTATCTACAGGCACAACAGCAGTGGGGATCTGTGCTTTCCCAGAGACGCAAGATCTCATGGCGCTCGGCCGCGGCAGAGCCTCTTGCCGAAAAGGCAAACGTCCGGCTCCTTCTCCCACAAGGAAGGGCCCAGCCCTCAAAGCTCTTGCTGCTCTTCACGGTGCCTTGGCGCCCTATCTACAGGCACAACAGCAGTGGGGATCTGTGTTTTCCCAGAGACGCAAGATCTCATGGCGCTCAGCCGCGGCAGAGCCTCTGGCCGAAAAGGCAAACGTCCGGCTCCTTCTCCCACAAGGAAGGGCCCAGCCCTGAAAGCTCTTGCTGCTCTTCACGGTGCCTTGGAACCCTATCTACAGGCGCAACAGCAGTGGGGATCTGTGCTTTCCCAGAGACGCAACATCTCATGGTGCTCGGCCGCGGCAGAGCCTCTTGCCGAAAAGGCAAACGTCCGGCTCCTTCTCCCACAAGGAAGGGCCCAGCCCTGAAAGCTCTTGCTGCTCTTCACGGTGCCTTGGCGCCCTATCTACAGGCACAACAGCACTGGGGATCTGTGCTTTCCCAGAGACGCAACATCTCACGGCGCTCGGCCGCGGCAGCACCTCTTGCCGAAAAGGCAAACGTCCGGCTCCTTCTCCCACAAGGAAGGGCTCAGCCCTCAAAGCTCTTGCTGCTCTTCACGGTGCCTTGGCGCCCTACCTACAGGCACAACAGCAGTGGGGATCTGTGCTTTCCCAGAGAGGCAACATCTCATGGCGCTCGGCCGCGGCAGAGCCTCTTGCTGAAAAGGCAAACGTCCGGCTCCATCTCCCACAGGGAAGGGCCCAGCCCTGAAAGCTCTTGCTGCTCTTCACGGTGCCTTGGCGCCCTCTCTACAGGCACAACAGCACTGTGGATCTGTGCTTTCCCAGAGACGCAACATCTCACGGCGCTCGGCCGCGGCAGAGCCTCTGGCTAAAAAGGCAAACGTCCGGCTCCTTCTCCCACAAGGAAGGGCCCAGCCCTGAAAGCTCTTGCTCCTCTTCACGGTGCCTTGGCACCCTATCTACAGGCACAACAGCACTGGGGATCTGTGCTTTCCCAGAGACGCAACATCTCATGGCGCTCGGCCGCGGCAGAGCCTCTTGCCGAAAAGGCAAACGTCCGGCTCCTTCTCCCACAAGGAAGGGCCCAGCCCTGAAAGCCCTTTCTGCTCTTCACGGTGCCTTGGCGCCCTATCTACAGGCACAACAGCACTGGGGATCTGTGCTTTCCCAGAGACGCAACATCTCACGGCGCTCAGCCGCGGCAGAGCCTCTTGCCGAAAAGGCAAACGTCCGGCTCCTTCTCCCACAAGGAAGGGCCCAGCCCTGAAAGCTCTTGCTGCTCTTCACGGTGCCTTGGCGCCCTATCTACAGGCACAACAGCAGTGGGGATCTGTGCTTTCCCAGAGACGCAACATCTCATGGCGCTCGGCCGCGGCAGAGCCTCTTGCCGAAAAGGCAAACGTCCGGATCCTTCTCCCACAAGGAAGGGCCCAGCCCTCAAAGCTCTTGCTGCTCTTCACGGTGCCTTGGCGCCCTATCTACAGGCACAACAGCACTGGGGATCTGTGCTTTCCCAGAGACGCAACATCTCATGGCGCTCGGCCGCGGCAGAGCCTCTTGCCGAAAAGGCAAACGTCCGGCTCCTTCTCCCACAAGGAAGGTCCCAGCCCTGAAAGCTCTTGCTGCTCTTCACGGTGCCTTGGCGCCCTATCTACAGGCACAACAGCACTGGGGATCTGTGCTTTCCCAGAGACGCATCATCTCATGGCGCTCGGCCGCGGCAGAGCCTCTTGCCGAAAAGGCAAACGTCCGGCTCCTTCTCCCACAAGGAAGGGCCCAGCCCTGAAAGCTCTTGCTCCTCTTCACGGTGCCTTGGCACCCTATCTACAGGCACAACAGCACTGGGGATCTGTGCTTTCCCAGAGACGCAACATCTCACGGCGCTCGGCCGCGGCAGAGCCTCTTGCCGAAAAGGCAAACGTCCGGCTCCTTCTCCCACAAGGAAGGGCCCAGCCCTCAAAGCTCTTGCTGCTCTTCACGGTGCCTTGGCGCCCTATCTACAGGCACAACAGCAGTGGGGATCTGTGTTTTCCCAGAGACGCAAGATCTCATGGCGCTCAGCCGCGGCAGAGCCTCTGGCCGAAAAGGCAAACGTCCGGCTCCTTCTCCCACAAGGAAGGGCCCAGCCCTGAAAGCTCTTGCTGCTCTTCACGGTGCCTTGGCGCCCTATCTACAGGCACAACAGCAGTGGGGATCTGTGCTTTCCCAGAGACGCAACATCTCACGGCGCTCGGCCGCGGCAGAGCCTCTTGCCGAAAAGGCAAACGTCCGGCTCCTTCTCCCACAAGGAAGGGCCCAGCCCTCAAAGCTCTTGCTGCTCTTCACGGTGCCTTGGCGCCCTATCTACAGGCACAACAGCAGTGGGGATCGGTGCTTTCCCAGAGACGCAACATCTCATGGCGCTCGGCCGCGGCAGAGCCTCTTGCCGAAAAGGCAAACGTCCGGCTCCTTCTCCCACAAGGAAGGGCCCAGCCCTGAAAGCTCTTGCTGCTCTTCACGGTGCCTTGGCGCCCTATCTACAGGCACAACAGCAGTGGGGATCTGTGCTTTCCCAGAGACGCAACATCTCATGGCGCTCGGCCGCGGCAGCACCTCTTGCCGAAAAGGCAAACGTCCGGCTCCTTCTCCCACAAGGAAGGGCCCAGCCCTGAAAGCTGTTGCTGCTCTTCACGGTGCCTTGGCGCCCTACCTACAGGCACAACAGCTCTGTGGATCTGTGCTTTCCCAGAGACGCAACATCTCACGGCGCTCGGCCGCGGCAGAGCCTCTGGCTAAAAAGGCAAACGTCCGGCTCCTTCTCCCACAAGGAAGGGCCCAGCCCTGAAAGCTCTTGCTGCTCTTCACGGTGCCTTGGCACCCTATCTACAGGCACAACAGCAGTGGGGATCTGTGCTTTCCCAGAGACGCAAGATCTCATGGCGCTCGGCCGCGGCAGAGCCTCTTGCCGAAAAGGCAAACGTCCGGCTCCTTCTCCCACAAGGAAGGGCCCAGCCCTCAAAGCTCTTGCTGCTCTTCACGGTGCCTTGGCGCCCTATCTACAGGCACAACAGCAGTGGGGATCTGTGTTTTCCCAGAGACGCAAGATCTCATGGCGCTCAGCCGCGGCAGAGCCTCTGGCCGAAAAGGCAAACGTCCGGCTCCTTCTCCCACAAGGAAGGGCCCAGCCCTGAAAGCTCTTGCTGCTCTTCACGGTGCCTTGGCGCCCTATCTACAGGCACAACAGCACTGGGGATCTGTGCTTTCCCAGAGACGCAACATCTCACGGCGCTCGGCCGCGGCAGAGCCTCTGGCTAAAAAGGCAAACGTCCGGTTCCTTCTCCCACAAGGAAGGGCCCAGCCCTGAAAGCTCTTGCTGCTCTTCACGGTGCCTTGGAACCCTATCTACAGGCGCAACAGCAGTGGGGATCTGTGCTTTCCCAGAGACGCAACATCTCATGGTGCTCGGCCGCGGCAGAGCCTCTTGCCGAAAAGGCAAACGTCCGGCTCCTTCTCCCACAAGGAAGGGCCCAGCCCTGAAAGCTCTTGCTGCTCTTCACGGTGCCTTGGCGCCCTACCTACAGGCACAACAGCAGTGGGGATCTGTGCTTTCCCAGAGACGCAACATCTCATGGCGCTCGGCCGCGGCAGAGCCTCTTGCCGAAAAGGCAAACGTCCGGCTCCATCTCCCACAGGGAAGGGCCCAGCCCTGAAAGCTCTTGCTGCTCTTCACGGTGCCTTGGCGCCCTCTCTACAGGCACAACAGCACTGTGGATCTGTGCTTTCCCAGAGACGCAACATCTCACGGCGCTCGGCCGCGGCAGAGCCTCTGGCTAAAAAGGCAAACGTCCGGCTCCTTCTCCCACAAGGAAGGGCCCAGCCCTGAAAGCTCTTGCTCCTCTTCACGGTGCCTTGGCACCCTATCTACAGGCACAACAGCACTGGGGATCTGTGCTTTCCCAGAGACGCAACATCTCATGGCGCTCGGCCGCGGCAGAGCCTCTTGCCGAAAAGGCAAACGTCCGGCTCCTTCTCCCACAAGGAAGGGCCCAGCCCTGAAAGCCCTTGCTGCTCTTCACGGTGCCTTGGCGCCCTATCTACAGGCACAACAGCACTGGGGATCTGTGCTTTCCCAGAGACGCAACATCTCACGGCGCTCAGCCGCGGCAGAGCCTCTTGCCGAAAAGGCAAACGTCCGGCTCCTTCTCCCACAAGGAAGGGCCCAGCCCTCAAAGCTCTTGCTGCTCTTCACGGTGCCTTGGCGCCCTATCTACAGGCACAACAGCAGTGGGGATCTGTGCTTTCCCAGAGACGCAACATCTCATGGCGCTCGGCCGCGGCAGAGCCTCTTGCCGAAAAGGCAAACGTCCGGCTCCTTCTCCCACAAGGAAGGGCCCAGCCCTGAAAGCTCTTGCTGCTCTTCACGGTGCCTTGGCGCCCTATCTACAGGCACAACAGCACTGGGGATCTGTGCTTTCCCAGAGACGCAACATCTCACGGCGCTCAGCCACGGCAGAGCCTCTGGCCGAAAAGGCAAACGTCCGGCTCCTTCTCCCACAAGGAAGGGCCCAGCCCTGAAAGCTCTTGCTGCTCTTCACAGTGCCTTGGCGCCCTATTTACAGGCACAACAGCAGTGGGGATCTGTGCTTTCCCAGAGACGCAACATCTCATGGCGCTCGGCCGCGGCAGAGCCTCTGGCCGAAAAGGCAAACGTCCGGCTCCTTCTCCCACAAGGAAGGGCCCAGCCCTGAAAGCTCTTGCTGCTCTTCACGGTGCCTTGGAACCCTATCTACAGGCGCAACAGCAGTGGGGATCTGTGCTTTCCCAGAGACGCAACATCTCATGGTGCTCGGCCGCGGCAGAGCCTCTTGCCGAAAAGGCAAACGTCCGGCTCCTTCTCTCACAAGGAAGGGCCCAGCCCTCAAAGCTCTTGCTCCTCTTCACGGTGCCTTGGCGCCCTATCTACAGGCACAACAGCAGTGGGGATCGGTGCTTTCCCAGAGACGCAACATCTCATGGCGCTCGGCCGCGGCACAGCCTCTTGCCGAAAAGGCAAACGTCCGGCTCCTTCTCCCACAAGGAAGGGCCCAGCCCTCAAAGCTCTTGCTGCTCTTCACGGTGCCTTGGCGCCCTCTCTACAGGCACAACAGCACTGTGGATCTGTGCTTTCCCAGAGACGCAACATCTCATGGCGCTCGGCCGCGGCAGAGCCTCTTGCCGAAAAGGCAAACGTCCGGTTCCTTCTCCCACAAGGAAGGGCCCAGCCCTGAAAGCTCTTGTTGCTCTTCACGGTGCCTTGGCACCCTATCTACCGGCACAGCAGCAGTGGGGATCTGTGGTTTTCCAGAGACGCAACATCTCATGGCGCTCGGCCGCGGCAGAGCCTCTTGCCGAAAAGGCAAACGTCCGGCTCCTTCTCCCACAAGGAAGGGCCCAGCCCTGAAAGCTCTTGCTGCTCTTTACGGTGCCTTGGCGCCCTATCTACAGGCACAACAGCACTGGGGATCTGTGCTTTCCCAGAGACGCAACATCTCATGGCGCTCAGCCGCGGCAGAGCCTCTTGCCGAAAAGGCAAACGTCCGGCTCCTTCTCCCACAAGGAAGGGCCCAGCCCTGAAAGCTCTTGCTCCTCTTCACGGTGCCTTGGCGCCCTATCTACAGGCACAACAGCACTGGGGATCTGTGCTTTCACAGAGACGCAACATCTCATGGCGCTCGGCCGCGGCAGAGCCTCTTGCCGAAAAGGTAAACGTCCGGCTCCTTCTCCCACAAGGAAGGGCCCAGCCCTGAAAGCTCTTGCTGCTCTTCACGGTGCCTTGGCGCCCTATCTACAGGCACAACAGCAGTGGGGATCTGTGCTTTCCCAGAGACGCAACATCTCATGGCGCTTGGCCGCGGCAGAGCCTCTTGCCGAAAAGTCAAACGTCCGGCTCATTCTCCCACAAGGAAGGGCCCAGCCCTGAAATCTCTTGCTGCTCTTCACGGTGCCTTTGTGCCCTATCTACAGGCACAACAGCAGTGGGGATCTGTGCTTTCCCAGAGACGCAAGATCTCATGGCGCTCGGCCGCGGCAGAGCCTCTTGCCGAGAAGGCAAACGTCCGGCTCCTTCTCCCACAAGGAAGGGCCCAGCCCTGAAAGCTCTTGCTGCTCTTCACGGTGCCTTGGCGCCCTATCTACAGGCACAACAGCACTGGGGATCTGTGCTTTCCCAGAGACGCAACATCTCATGGCGCTCGGCCGCGGCAGCACCTCTTGCCGAAAAGGCAAACGTCCGGCTCCTTCTCCCACAAGGAAGGGCCCAGCCCTCAAAGCTCTTGCTGCTCTTCACGGTGCCTTGGCGCCCTACCTACAGGCACAACAGCACTGGGGATCTGTGCTTTCCCAGAGACGCAACATCTCATGGCGCTTGGCCGCGGCAGAGCCTCTTGCCGAAAAGGCAAACGTCCGGCTCCATCTCCCACAGGGAAGGGCCCAGCCCTGAAAGCTCTTGCTGCTCTTCACGGTGCCTTGGCGCCCTCTCTACAGGCACAACAGCACTGTGGATCTGTGCTTTCCCAGAGACGCAACATCTCACGGCGCTCGGCCGCGGCAGAGCCTCTGGCTAAAAAGGCAAACGTCCGGCTCCTTCTCCCACAAGGAAGGGCCCAGCCCTGAAAGCTGTTGCTGCTCTTCACGGTGCCTTGGCACCCTATCTACAGGCACAACAGCACTGGGGATCTGTGCTTTCCCAGAGACGCAACATCTCATGGCGCTCGGCCGCGGCAGAGCCTCTTGCCGAAAAGGCAAACGTCCGGCTCCTTCTCCCACAAGGAAGGGCCCAGCCCTGAAAGCTCTTGCTGCTCTTCACGGTGCCTTGGCGCCCTATCTACAGGCACAACAGCACTGGGGATCTGTGCTTTCCCAGAGACGCAACATCTCACGGCGCTCAGCCGCGGCAGAGCCTCTGGCCGAAAAGGCAAACGTCCGGCTCCTTCTCCCACAAGGAAGGGCCCAGCCCTGAAAGCTCTTGCTGCTCTTCACGGTGCCTTGGCGCCCTATCTACCGGCACAGCAGCAGTGGGGATCTGTGGTTTTCCAGAGACGCAACATCTCATGGCGCTCGGCCGCGGCAGAGCCTCTTGCCGAAAAGGCAAACATCCGGCTCCTTCTCCCACAAGGAAGGGCCCAGCCCTCAAAGCTCTTGCTGCTCTTCACGGTGCCTTGGCGCCCTATCTACAGGCACAACAGCACTGGGGATCTGTGCTTTCCCAGAGACGCAACATCTCATGGCGCTCAGCCGCGGCAGAGCCTCTTGCCGAAAAGGCAAACGTCCGGCTCCTTCTCCCACAAGGAAGGGCCCAGCCCTGAAAGCTCTTGCTCCTCTTCACGGTGCCTTGGCGCCCTATCTACAGGCACAACAGCACTGGGGATCTGTGCTTTCACAGAGACGCAACATCTCATGGCGCTCGGCCGCGGCAGAGCCTCTTGCCGAAAAGGCAAACATCCGGCTCCTTCTCCCACAAGGAAGGGCCCAGCCCTGAAAGCTCTTGCTGCTCTTCACGGTGCCTTGGCGCCCTATCTACAGGCACAACAGCAGTGGGGATCTGTGCTTTCCCAGAGACGCAACATCTCATGGCGCTCGGCCGCGGCAGAGCCTCTTGCCGAAAAGGCAAACGTCCGGCTCCTTCTCCCACAAGGAAGGGCCCAGCCCTGAAAGCTCTTGCTGCTCTTCACGGTGCCTTGGCGCCCTATCTACAGGCACAACAGCACTGGGGATCTGTGCTTTCCCAGAGACGCAACATCTCATGGCGCTTGGCCGCGGCAGAGCCTCTTGCCGAAAAGTCAAACGTCCGGCTCATTCTCCCACAAGGAAGGGCCCAGCCCTGAAATCTCTTGCTGCTCTTCACGGTGCCTTTGTGCCCTATCTACAGGCACAACAGCAGTGGGGATCTGTGCTTTCCCAGAGACGCAAGATCTCATGGCGCTCGGCCGCGGCAGAGCCTCTTGCCGAGAAGGCAAACGTCCGGCTCCTTCTCCCACAAGGAAGGGCCCAGCCCTGAAAGCTCTTGCTGCTCTTCACGGTGCCTTGGCGCCCTATCTACAGGCACAACAGCAGTGGGGATCTGTGCTTTCCCAGAGACGCAACATCTCATGGCGCTCGGCCGCGGCAGCACCTCTTGCCGAAAAGGCAAACGTCCGGCTCCTTCTCCCACAAGGAAGGGCCCAGCCCTCAAAGCTCTTGCTCGTCTTCACGGTGCCTTGGCGCCCTACCTACAGGCACAACAGCACTGGGGATCTGTGCTTTCCCAGAGACGCAACATCTCATGGCGCTTGGCCGCGGCAGAGCCTCTTGCCGAAAAGGCAAACGTCCGGCTCCATCTCCCACAGGGAAGGGCCCAGCCCTGAAAGCTCTTGCTGCTCTTCACGGTGCCTTGGCGCCCTCTCTACAGGCACAACAGCACTGTGGATCTGTGCTTTCCCAGAGACGCAACATCTCACGGCGCTCGGCCGCGGCAGAGCCTCTGGCTAAAAAGGCAAACGTCCGGCTCCTTCTCCCACAAGGAAGGGCCCAGCCCTGAAAGCTGTTGCTGCTCTTCACGGTGCCTTGGCACCCTATCTACAGGCACAACAGCACTGGGGATCTGTGCTTTCCCAGAGACGCAACATCTCATGGCGCTCGGCCGCGGCAGAGCCTCTTTCCGAAAAGGCAAACGTCCGGCTCCTTCTCCCACAAGGAAGGGCCCAGCCCTGAAAGCTCTTGCTGCTCTTCACGGTGCCTTGGCGCCCTATCTACAGGCACAACAGCACTGGGGATCTGTGCTTTCCCAGAGACGCAACATCTCACGGCGCTCAGCCGCGGCAGAGCCTCTTGCCGAAAAGGCAAACGTCCGGCTCCTTCTCCCACAAGGAAGGGCCCAGCCCTGAAAGCTCTTGCTGCTCTTCACGGTGCCTTGGCGCCCTATCTACAGGCAGAAGAGCAGTGGGGATCTGTGCTTTCCCAGAGACGCAACATCTCATGGCGCTCGGCCGCGGCAGAGCCTCTGGCCGAAAAGGCAAACGTCCGGCTCCTTCTCCCACAAGGAAGGGCCCAGCCCTGAAAGCTCTTGTTGCTCTTCACGGTGCCTTGGCGCCCTATCTACCGGCACAGCAGCAGTGGGGATCTGTGGTTTTCCAGAGACGCAACATCTCATGGCGCTCGGCCGCGGCAGAGCCTCTTGCCGAAAAGGCAAACATCCGGCTCCTTCTCCCACAAGGAAGGGCCCAGCCCTGAAAGCTCTTGCTGCTCTTCACGGTGCCTTGGCGCCCTATCTACAGGCACAACAGCACTGGGGATCTGTGCTTTCCCAGAGACGCAACATCTCATGGCGCTCGGCCGCGGCAGAGCCTCTTTCCGAAAAGGCAAACGTCCGGCTCCTTCTCCCACAAGGAAGGGCCCAGCCCTGAAAGCTCTTGCTCCTCTTCACGGTGCCTTGGCACCCTATCTACAGGCACAACAGCACTGGGGATCTGTGCTTTCCCAGAGACGCAACATCTCATGGCGCTCAGCCGCGGCAGAGCCTCTTGCCGAAAAGGCAAACATCCGGCTCCTTCTCCCACAAGGAAGGGCCCAGCCCTGAAAGCTCTTGCTGCTCTTCACGGTGCCTTGGCGCCCTATCTACAGGCACAACAGCAGTGGGGATCTGTGCTTTCCCAGAGACGCAACATCTCATGGCGCTCGGCCGCGGCAGAGCCTCTTGCCGAAAAGGCAAACGTCCGGCTCCTTCTCCCACAAGGAAGGTCCCAGCCCTCAAAGCTGTTGCTGCTCTTCACGGTGCCTTGGCGCCCTATCTACAGGCACAACAGCACTGGGGATCTGTGCTTTCCCAGAGACGCAACATCTCATGGCGCTCGGCCGCGGCAGAGCCTCTTGCCGAAAAGGCAAACGTCCGGCTCCTTCTCCCACAAGGAAGGGCCCAGCCCTGAAAGCTCTTGCTGCTCTTCACGGTGCCTTGGCGCCCTATCTACAGGCACAACAGCACTGGGGATCTGTGCTTTCCCAGAGACGCAACATCTCATGGCGCTCGGCCGCGGCAGCGCCTCTTGCCGAAAAGTCAAACGTCCGGCTCATTCTCCCACAAGGAAGGGCCCAGCCCTGAAATCTCTTGCTGCTCTTCACGGTGCCTTTGTGCCCTATCTACAGGCACAACAGCACTGGGGATCTGTGCTTTCCCAGAGACGCAACATCTCATGGCGCTCGGCCGAGGCAGAGCATCTTGCCAAAAAGGCAAACGTCCGGCTCCTTCTCCCACAAGGAAGGGCCCAGCCCTGAAAGCTGTTGCTGCTCTTCACGGTGCCTTGGCGCCCTATCTACAGGCACAACAGCACTGGGGATCTGTGCTTTCCCAGAGACGCAACATCTCATGGCGCTCGGCCGCGGCAGCACCTCTTGCCGAAAAGGCAAACGTCCGGCTCCTTCTCCCACAAGGAAGGGCCCAGCCCTCAAAGCTCTTGCTGCTCTTCACGGTGCCTTGGCGCCCTATCTACAGGCACAAGAGCACTGGGGATCTGTGCTTTCCCAGAGACGCAACATCTCATGGCGCTCGGCCGCGGCAGAGCATCTTGCCGAAAAGGCAAACGTCCGGCTCCTTCTCCCACAAGGAAGGGCCCAGCCCTGAAAGCTCTTGCTGCTCTTCACGGTGCCTTGGCGCCCTATCTACAGGCACAACAGCACTGGGGATCTGTGCTTTCCCAGAGACGCAACATCTCACGGCGCTCAGCCACGGCAGAGCCTCTGGCCGAAAAGGCAAACGTCCGGCTCCTTCTCCCACAAGGAAGGGCCCAGCCCTGAAAGCTCTTGCTGCTCTTCACAGTGCCTTGGCGCCCTATTTACAGGCACAACAGCAGTGGGGATCTGTGCTTTCCCAGAGACGCAACACCTCATGGCGCTCGGCCGCAGCAGAGCCTCTGGCCGAAAAGGCAAACGTCCGGCTCCTTCTCCCACAAGGAAGGGCCCAGCCCTGAAAGCTCTTGCTGCTCTTCACGGTGCCTTGGCGCCCTATGTACAGGCACAACAGCAGTGGGGATCTGTGCTTTCCCAGAGACGCAACATCTCATGGCGCTCGGCCGCGGCAGAGCCTCTTGCCGAAAAGGCAAACGTCCGGCTCCTTCTCCCACAAGGAAGGGCCCAGCCCTGAAAGCTCTTGCTGCTCTTCACGGTGCCTTGGCGCCCTATCTACAGGCACAACAGCACTGGGGATCTGTGCTTTCCCAGAGACGCAACATCTCATGGCGCTCGGCCGCGGCAGAGCCTCTTGCCGAAAAGGCAAACGTCCGGCTCCTTCTCCCACAAGGAAGGGCCCAGCCCTGAAAGCTCTTGTTGCTCTTCACGGTGCCTTGGCACCCTATCTACCGGCACAGCAGCAGTGGGGATCTGTGGTTTTCCAGAGACGCAACATCTCATGGCGCTTGGCCGCGGCAGAGCCTCTTGCCGAAAAGGCAAACGTCCGGCTCCATCTCCCACAGGGAAGGGCCCAGCCCTGAAAGCTCTTGCTGCTCTTCACGGTGCCTTGGCGCCCTCTCTACAGGCACAACAGCACTGTGGATCTGTGCTTTCCCAGAGACGCAACATCTCACGGCGCTCGGCCGCGGCAGAGCCTCTGGCTAAAAAGGCAAACGTCCGGCTCCTTCTCCCACAAGGAAGGGCCCAGCCCTGAAAGCTGTTGCTGCTCTTCACGGTGCCTTGGCGCCCTACCTACAGGCACAACAGCAGTGGGGATCTGTGCTTTCCCAGAGACGCAACATCTCATGGCGCTCGGCCGCGGCAGAGCCTCTTGCCGAAAAGGCAAACGTCCGGCTCCTTCTCCCACAAGGAAGGGCCCAGTCCTGAAAGCTCTTGCTGCTCTTCACGGTGCCTTGGCGCCCTATCTACAGGCACAACAGCACTGGGGATCTGTGCTTTCCCAGAGACGCAACATCTCACGGCGCTCAGCCGCGGCAGAGCCTCTTGCCGAAAAGGCAAACGTCCGGCTCCTTCTCCCACAAGGAAGGGCCCAGCCCTGAAAGCTCTTGCTGCTCTTCACGGTGCCTTGGCGCCCTATCTACAGGCACAACAGCACTGGGGATCTGTGCTTTCCCAGAGACGCAACATCTCATGGCGCTCGGCCGCGGCAGAGCCTCTTGCCGAAAAGGCAAACGTCCGGCTCCTTCTCCCACAAGGAAGGGCCCAGCCCTCAAAGCTCTTGCTGCTCTTCACAGTGCCTTGGCGCCCTATCTACAGGCACAACAGCACTGGGGATCTGTGCTTTCCCAGAGACGCAACATCTCATGGCGCTCGGCCACGGCAGAACCTCTTGCCGAAAAGGCAAACGTCCGGCTCCTTCTCCCACAAGGAAGGGCCCAGCCCTGAAAGCTCTTGCTGCTCTTCACGGTGCCTTGGCGCCCTATTTACAGGCACAACAGCAGTGGGGATCTGTGCTTTCCCAGAGACGCAACATCTCATGGCGCTCGGCCGCGGCAGAGCCTCTGGCCGAAAAGGCAAACGTCCGGCTCCTTCTCCCACAAGGAAGGGCCCAGCCCTGAAAGCTCTTGTTGCTCTTCACGGTGCCTTGGCGCCCTATCTACCGGCACAGCAGCAGTGGGGATCTGTGGTTTTCCAGAGACGCAACATCTCATGGCGCTCGGCCGCGGCAGAGCCTCTTGCCGAAAAGGCAAACATCCGGCTCCTTCTCCCACAAGGAAGGGCCCAGCCCTGAAAGCTCTTGCTGCTCTTCACGGTGCCTTGGCACCCTATCTACAGGCACAACAGCACTGGGGATCTGTGCTTTCCCAGAGACGCAACATCTCATGGCGCTCGGCCGCGGCAGAGCCTCTTGCCGAGAAGGCAAACGTCCGGCTCCTTCTCCCACAAGGAAGGGCCCAGCCCTCAAAGCTCTTGCTGCTCTTCACGGTGCCTTGGCGCCCTATCTACAGGCAAAACAGCACTGGGGATCTGTGCTTTCCCAGAGACGCAACATCTCATGGCGCTCGGCCGCGGCAGAGCCTCTTGCCGAAAAGGCAAACGTCCGGCTCCTTCTCCCACAAGGAAGGGCCCAGCCCTCAAAGCTGTTGCTGCTCTTCACGGTGCCTTGGCGCCCTATCTACAGGCACAACAGCACTGGGGATCTGTGCTTTCCCAGAGACGCAACATCTCATGGCGCTCGGCCGCGGCAGAGCCTCTTGCCGAAAAGGCAAACGTCCGGCTCCTTCTCCCACAAGGAAGGGCCCAGCCCTGAAAGCTCTTGCTGCTCTTCACGGTGCCTTGGCGCCCTATCTACAGGCACAACAGCAGTGGGGATCTGTGCTTTCCCAGAGACGCAACATCTCATGGCGCTCGGCCGCGGCAGCGCCTCTTGCCGAAAAGTCAAACGTCCGGCTCATTCTCCCACAAGGAAGGGCCCAGCCCTGAAATCTCTTGCTGCTCTTCACGGTGCCTTTGTGCCCTATCTACAGGCACAACAGCACTGGGGATCTGTGCTTTCCCAGAGACGCAACATCTCATGGCGCTCGGCCGAGGCCGAGCATCTTGCCAAAAAGGCAAACGTCCGGCTCCTTCTCCCACAAGGAAGGGCCCAGCCCTGAAAGCTCTTGCTGCTCTTCACGGTGCCTTGGCGCCCTATCTACAGGCACAACAGCACTGGGGATCTGTGCTTTCCCAGAGACGCAACATCTCATGGCGCTCGGCCGCGGCAGCACCTCTTGCCGAAAAGGCAAACGTCCGGCTCCTTCTCCCACAAGGAAGGGCCCAGCCCTGAGAGCTCTTGCTGCTCTTCACGGTGCCTTGGCGCCCTATCTACAGGCACAACAGCACTGGGGATCGGTGCTTTCCCAGAGACGCAACATCTCATGGCGCTCGGCCGCGGCAGAGCCTCTTGCCGAAAAGGCAAACGTCCGGCTCCTTCTCCCACAAGGAAGGGCCCAGCCCTGAAAGCTCTTGCTGCTCTTCACGGTGCCTTGGCGCCCTATCTACAGGCACAACAGCACTGGGGATCTGTGCTTTCCCAGAGACGCAACATCTCATGGCGCTCGGCCGCGGCAGCGCCTCTTGCCGAAAAGTCAAACGTCCGGCTCATTCTCCCACAAGGAAGGGCCCAGCCCTGAAATCTCTTGCTGCTCTTCACGGTGCCTTGGCGCCCTATCTACAGGCACAACAGCAGTGGGGATCTGTGCTTTCCCAGAGACGCAACATCTCATGGCGCTCGGCCGCGGCAGAGCCTCTTGCCGAAAAGGCAAACGTCCGGCTCCTTCTCCCACAAGGAAGGGCCCAGCCCTGAAAGCTGTTGCTGCTCTTCACGGTGCCTTGGCGCCCTATCTACAGGCACAACAGCACTGGGGATCTGTGCTTTCCCAGAGACGCAACATCTCATGGCGCTCGGCCGCGGCAGAGCCTCTTGCCGAAAAGGCAAACGTCCGGCTCCTTCTCCCACAGGGAAGGGCCCAGCCCTGAAAGCTCTTGCTGCTCTTCACGGTGCCTTGGCGCCCTCTCTACAGGCACAACAGCACTGTGGATCTGTGCTTTCCCAGAGACGCAACATCTCACGGCGCTCGGCCGCGGCAGAGCCTCTTGCCGAAAAGGCAAACGTCCGGCTCCTTCTCCCACAAGGAAGGGCCCAGCCCTGAAAGCTCTTGCTCCTCTTCACGGTGCCTTGGCACCCTATCTACAGGCACAACAGCACTGGGGATCTGTGCTTTCCCAGAGACGCAACATCTCATGGCGCTCGGCCGCGGCAGAGCCTCTTGCCGAAAAGGCAAACGTCCGGCTCCTTCTCCCACAAGGAAGGGCCCAGCCCTGAAAGCTCTTGCTGCTCTTCACGGTGCCTTGGCGCCCTATCTACAGGCACAACAGCACTGGGGATCTGTGCTTTCCCAGAGACGCAACATCTCACGGCGCTCAGCCACGGCAGAGCCTCTGGCCGAAAAGGCAAACGTCCGGCTCCTTCTCCCACAAGGAAGGGCCCAGCCCTGAAAGCTCTTGCTGCTCTTCACGGTGCCTTGGCGCCCTATTTACAGGCACAACAGCAGTGGGGATCTGTGCTTTCCCAGAGACGCAACACCTCATGGCGCTCGGCCGCAGCAGAGCCTCTGGCCGAAAAGGCAAACGTCCGGCTCCTTCTCCCACAAGGAAGGGCCCAGCCCTGAAAGCTCTTGCTGCTCTTCACGGTGCCTTGGCGCCCTATGTACAGGCACAACAGCAGTGGGGATCTGTGCTTTCCCAGAGACGCAACATCTCATGGCGCTCGGCCGCGGCAGAGCCTCTTGCCGAAAAGGCAAACGTCCGGCTCCTTCTCCCACAAGGAAGGGCCCAGCCCTGAAAGCTCTTGCTGCTCTTCACGGTGCCTTGGCGCCCTATCTACAGGCACAACAGCACTGGGGATCTGTGCTTTCCCAGAGACGCAACATCTCATGGCGCTCGGCCGCGGCAGAGCCTCTTGCCGAAAAGGCAAACGTCCGGCTCCTTCTCCCACAAGGAAGGGCCCAGCCCTGAAAGCTCTTGTTGCTCTTCACGGTGCCTTGGCACCCTATCTACCGGCACAGCAGCAGTGGGGATCTGTGGTTTTCCAGAGACGCAACATCTCATGGCGCTTGGCCGCGGCAGAGCCTCTTGCCGAAAAGGCAAACGTCCGGCTCCATCTCCCACAGGGAAGGGCCCAGCCCTGAAAGCTCTTGCTGCTCTTCACGGTGCCTTGGCGCCCTCTCTACAGGCACAACAGCACTGTGGATCTGTGCTTTCCCAGAGACGCAACATCTCACGGCGCTCGGCCGCGGCAGAGCCTCTGGCTAAAAAGGCAAACGTCCGGCTCCTTCTCCCACAAGGAAGGGCCCAGCCCTGAAAGCTGTTGCTGCTCTTCACGGTGCCTTGGCACCCTATCTACAGGCACAACAGCACTGGGGATCTGTGCTTTCCCAGAGACGCAACATCTCATGGCGCTCGGCCGCGGCAGAGCCTCTTGCCGAAAAGGCAAACGTCCGGCTCCTTCTCCCACAAGGAAGGGCCCAGTCCTGAAAGCTCTTGCTGCTCTTCACGGTGCCTTGGCGCCCTATCTACAGGCACAACAGCACTGGGGATCTGTGCTTTCCCAGAGACGCAACATCTCACGGCGCTCAGCCGCGGCAGAGCCTCTTGCCGAAAAGGCAAACGTCCGGCTCCTTCTCCCACAAGGAAGGGCCCAGCCCTGAAAGCTCTTGCTGCTCTTCACGGTGCCTTGGCGCCCTATCTACAGGCACAACAGCACTGGGGATCTGTGCTTTCCCAGAGACGCAACATCTCATGGCGCTCGGCCGCGGCAGAGCCTCTTGCCGAAAAGGCAAACGTCCGGCTCCTTCTCCCACAAGGAAGGGCCCAGCCCTGAAATCTCTTGCTGCTCTTCACGGTGCCTTTGTGCCCTATCTACAGGCACAACAGCAGTGGGGATCTGTGCTTTCCCAGAGACGCAAGATCTCATGGCGCTCGGCCGCGGCAGAGCCTCTTGCCGAGAAGGCAAACGTCCGGCTCCTTCTCCCACAAGGAAGGGCCCAGCCCTGAAAGCTCTTGCTGCTCTTCACGGTGCCTTGGCGCCCTATCTACAGGCACAACAGCAGTGGGGATCTGTGCTTTCCCAGAGACGCAACATCTCATGGCGCTCGGCCGCGGCAGCACCTCTTGCCGAAAAGGCAAACGTCCGGCTCCTTCTCCCACAAGGAAGGGCCCAGCCCTCAAAGCTCTTGCTCGTCTTCACGGTGCCTTGGCGCCCTACCTACAGGCACAACAGCACTGGGGATCTGTGCTTTCCCAGAGACGCAACATCTCATGGCGCTTGGCCGCGGCAGAGCCTCTTGCCGAAAAGGCAAACGTCCGGCTCCATCTCCCACAGGGAAGGGCCCAGCCCTGAAAGCTCTTGCTGCTCTTCACGGTGCCTTGGCGCCCTCTCTACAGGCACAACAGCACTGTGGATCTGTGCTTTCCCAGAGACGCAACATCTCACGGCGCTCGGCCGCGGCAGAGCCTCTTGCCGAAAAGGCAAACGTCCGGCTCCTTCTCCCACAAGGAAGGGCCCAGCCCTGAAAGCTGTTGCTGCTCTTCACGGTGCCTTGGCACCCTATCTACAGGCACAACAGCACTGGGGATCTGTGCTTTCCCAGAGACGCAACATCTCATGGCGCTCGGCCGCGGCAGAGCCTCTTTCCGAAAAGGCAAACGTCCGGCTCCTTCTCCCACAAGGAAGGGCCCAGCCCTGAAAGCTCTTGCTGCTCTTCACGGTGCCTTGGCGCCCTATCTACAGGCACAACAGCACTGGGGATCTGTGCTTTCCCAGAGACGCAACATCTCACGGCGCTCAGCCGCGGCAGAGCCTCTTGCCGAAAAGGCAAACGTCCGGCTCCTTCTCCCACAAGGAAGGGCCCAGCCCTGAAAGCTCTTGCTGCTCTTCACGGTGCCTTGGCGCCCTATCTACAGGCAGAAGAGCAGTGGGGATCTGTGCTTTCCCAGAGACGCAACATCTCATGGCGCTCGGCCGCGGCAGAGCCTCTGGCCGAAAAGGCAAACGTCCGGCTCCTTCTCCCACAAGGAAGGGCCCAGCCCTGAAAGCTCTTGTTGCTCTTCACGGTGCCTTGGCGCCCTATCTACCGGCACAGCAGCAGTGGGGATCTGTGGTTTTCCAGAGACGCAACATCTCATGGCGCTCGGCCGCGGCAGAGCCTCTTGCCGAAAAGGCAAACATCCGGCTCCTTCTCCCACAAGGAAGGGCCCAGCCCTGAAAGCTCTTGCTGCTCTTCACGGTGCCTTGGCGCCCTATCTACAGGCACAACAGCACTGGGGATCTGTGCTTTCCCAGAGACGCAACATCTCATGGCGCTCGGCCGCGGCAGAGCCTCTTTCCGAAAAGGCAAACGTCCGGCTCCTTCTCCCACAAGGAAGGGCCCAGCCCTGAAAGCTCTTGCTCCTCTTCACGGTGCCTTGGCACCCTATCTACAGGCACAACAGCACTGGGGATCTGTGCTTTCCCAGAGACGCAACATCTCATGGCGCTCGGCCGCGGCAGAGCCTCTTGCCGAAAAGGCAAACATCCGGCTCCTTCTCCCACAAGGAAGGGCCCAGCCCTGAAAGCTCTTGCTGCTCTTCACGGTGCCTTGGCGCCCTATCTACAGGCACAACAGCAGTGGGGATCTGTGCTTTCCCAGAGACGCAACATCTCATGGCGCTCGGCCGCGGCAGAGCCTCTTGCCGAAAAGGCAAACGTCCGGCTCCTTCTCCCACAAGGAAGGTCCCAGCCCTCAAAGCTGTTGCTGCTCTTCACGGTGCCTTGGCGCCCTATCTACAGGCACAACAGCACTGGGGATCTGTGCTTTCCCAGAGACGCAACATCTCATGGCGCTCGGCCGCGGCAGAGCCTCTTGCCGAAAAGGCAAACGTCCGGCTCCTTCTCCCACAAGGAAGGGCCCAGCCCTGAAAGCTCTTGCTGCTCTTCACGGTGCCTTGGCGCCCTATCTACAGGCACAACAGCACTGGGGATCTGTGCTTTCCCAGAGACGCAACATCTCATGGCGCTCGGCCGCGGCAGCGCCTCTTGCCGAAAAGTCAAACGTCCGGCTCATTCTCCCACAAGGAAGGGCCCAGCCCTGAAATCTCTTGCTGCTCTTCACGGTGCCTTTGTGCCCTATCTACAGGCACAACAGCACTGGGGATCTGTGCTTTCCCAGAGACGCAACATCTCATGGCGCTCGGCCGAGGCAGAGCATCTTGCCAAAAAGGCAAACGTCCGGCTCCTTCTCCCACAAGGAAGGGCCCAGCCCTGAAAGCTCTTGCTGCTCTTCACGGTGCCTTGGCGCCCTATCTACAGGCACAACAGCACTGGGGATCTGTGCTTTCCCAGAGACGCAACATCTCATGGCGCTCGGCCGCGGCAGCACCTCTTGCCGAAAAGGCAAACGTCCGGCTCCTTCTCCCACAAGGAAGGGCCCAGCCCTGAAAGCTCTTGCTGCTCTTCACGGTGCCTTGGCGCCCTACCTACAGGCACAACAGCAGTGGGGATCTGTGCTTTCCCAGAGACGCAACATCTCATGGCGCTCGGCCGCGGCAGAGCATCTTGCCGAAAAGGCAAACGTCCGGCTCCTTCTCCCACAAGGAAGGGCCCAGCCCTGAAAGCTCTTGCTGCTCTTCACGGTGCCTTGGCGCCCTATCTACAGGCACAACAGCACTGGGGATCTGTGCTTTCCCAGAGACGCAACATCTCACGGCGCTCAGCCACGGCAGAGCCTCTGGCCGAAAAGGCAAACGTCCGGCTCCTTCTCCCACAAGGAAGGGCCCAGCCCTGAAAGCTCTTGCTGCTCTTCACAGTGCCTTGGCGCCCTATTTACAGGCACAACAGCAGTGGGGATCTGTGCTTTCCCAGAGACGCAACACCTCATGGCGCTCGGCCGCAGCAGAGCCTCTGGCCGAAAAGGCAAACGTCCGGCTCCTTCTCCCACAAGGAAGGGCCCAGCCCTGAAAGCTCTTGCTGCTCTTCACGGTGCCTTGGCGCCCTATGTACAGGCACAACAGCAGTGGGGATCTGTGCTTTCCCAGAGACGCAACATCTCATGGCGCTCGGCCGCGGCAGAGCCTCTTGCCGAAAAGGCAAACGTCCGGCTCCTTCTCCCACAAGGAAGGGCCCAGCCCTGAAAGCTCTTGCTGCTCTTCACGGTGCCTTGGCGCCCTATCTACAGGCACAACAGCACTGGGGATCTGTGCTTTCCCAGAGACGCAACATCTCATGGCGCTCGGCCGCGGCAGAGCCTCTTGCCGAAAAGGCAAACGTCCGGCTCCTTCTCCCACAAGGAAGGGCCCAGCCCTGAAAGCTCTTGTTGCTCTTCACGGTGCCTTGGCACCCTATCTACCGGCACAGCAGCAGTGGGGATCTGTGGTTTTCCAGAGACGCAACATCTCATGGCGCTTGGCCGCGGCAGAGCCTCTTGCCGAAAAGGCAAACGTCCGGCTCCATCTCCCACAGGGAAGGGCCCAGCCCTGAAAGCTCTTGCTGCTCTTCACGGTGCCTTGGCGCCCTCTCTACAGGCACAACAGCACTGTGGATCTGTGCTTTCCCAGAGACGCAACATCTCACGGCGCTCGGCCGCGGCAGAGCCTCTGGCTAAAAAGGCAAACGTCCGGCTCCTTCTCCCACAAGGAAGGGCCCAGCCCTGAAAGCTGTTGCTGCTCTTCACGGTGCCTTGGCGCCCTACCTACAGGCACAACAGCAGTGGGGATCTGTGCTTTCCCAGAGACGCAACATCTCATGGCGCTCGGCCGCGGCAGAGCCTCTTGCCGAAAAGGCAAACGTCCGGCTCCTTCTCCCACAAGGAAGGGCCCAGTCCTGAAAGCTCTTGCTGCTCTTCACGGTGCCTTGGCGCCCTATCTACAGGCACAACAGCACTGGGGATCTGTGCTTTCCCAGAGACGCAACATCTCACGGCGCTCAGCCGCGGCAGAGCCTCTTGCCGAAAAGGCAAACGTCCGGCTCCTTCTCCCACAAGGAAGGGCCCAGCCCTGAAAGCTCTTGCTGCTCTTCACGGTGCCTTGGCGCCCTATCTACAGGCACAACAGCACTGGGGATCTGTGCTTTCCCAGAGACGCAACATCTCATGGCGCTCGGCCGCGGCAGAGCCTCTTGCCGAAAAGGCAAACGTCCGGCTCCTTCTCCCACAAGGAAGGGCCCAGCCCTCAAAGCTCTTGCTGCTCTTCACAGTGCCTTGGCGCCCTATCTACAGGCACAACAGCACTGGGGATCTGTGCTTTCCCAGAGACGCAACATCTCATGGCGCTCGGCCACGGCAGAACCTCTTGCCGAAAAGGCAAACGTCCGGCTCCTTCTCCCACAAGGAAGGGCCCAGCCCTGAAAGCTCTTGCTGCTCTTCACGGTGCCTTGGCGCCCTATTTACAGGCACAACAGCAGTGGGGATCTGTGCTTTCCCAGAGACGCAACATCTCATGGCGCTCGGCCGCGGCAGAGCCTCTGGCCGAAAAGGCAAACGTCCGGCTCCTTCTCCCACAAGGAAGGGCCCAGCCCTGAAAGCTCTTGTTGCTCTTCACGGTGCCTTGGCGCCCTATCTACCGGCACAGCAGCAGTGGGGATCTGTGGTTTTCCAGAGACGCAACATCTCATGGCGCTCGGCCGCGGCAGAGCCTCTTGCCGAAAAGGCAAACATCCGGCTCCTTCTCCCACAAGGAAGGGCCCAGCCCTGAAAGCTCTTGCTGCTCTTCACGGTGCCTTGGCACCCTATCTACAGGCACAACAGCACTGGGGATCTGTGCTTTCCCAGAGACGCAACATCTCATGGCGCTCGGCCGCGGCAGAGCCTCTTGCCGAGAAGGCAAACGTCCGGCTCCTTCTCCCACAAGGAAGGGCCCAGCCCTCAAAGCTCTTGCTGCTCTTCACGGTGCCTTGGCGCCCTATCTACAGGCAAAACAGCACTGGGGATCTGTGCTTTCCCAGAGACGCAACATCTCATGGCGCTCGGCCGCGGCAGAGCCTCTTGCCGAAAAGGCAAACGTCCGGCTCCTTCTCCCACAAGGAAGGGCCCAGCCCTCAAAGCTGTTGCTGCTCTTCACGGTGCCTTGGCGCCCTATCTACAGGCACAACAGCACTGGGGATCTGTGCTTTCCCAGAGACGCAACATCTCATGGCGCTCGGCCGCGGCAGAGCCTCTTGCCGAAAAGGCAAACGTCCGGCTCCTTCTCCCACAAGGAAGGGCCCAGCCCTGAAAGCTCTTGCTGCTCTTCACGGTGCCTTGGCGCCCTATCTACAGGCACAACAGCAGTGGGGATCTGTGCTTTCCCAGAGACGCAACATCTCATGGCGCTCGGCCGCGGCAGCGCCTCTTGCCGAAAAGTCAAACGTCCGGCTCATTCTCCCACAAGGAAGGGCCCAGCCCTGAAATCTCTTGCTGCTCTTCACGGTGCCTTTGTGCCCTATCTACAGGCACAACAGCACTGGGGATCTGTGCTTTCCCAGAGACGCAACATCTCATGGCGCTCGGCCGAGGCAGAGCATCTTGCCAAAAAGGCAAACGTCCGGCTCCTTCTCCCACAAGGAAGGGCCCAGCCCTGAAAGCTCTTGCTGCTCTTCACGGTGCCTTGGCGCCCTATCTACAGGCACAACAGCACTGGGGATCTGTGCTTTCCCAGAGACGCAACATCTCATGGCGCTCGGCCGCGGCAGCACCTCTTGCCGAAAAGGCAAACGTCCGGCTCCTTCTCCCACAAGGAAGGGCCCAGCCCTCAAAGCTCTTGCTGCTCTTCACGGTGCCTTGGCGCCCTACCTACAGGCACAACAGCACTGGGGATCGGTGCTTTCCCAGAGACGCAACATCTCATGGCGCTCGGCCGCGGCAGAGCCTCTTGCCGAAAAGGCAAACGTCCGGCTCCTTCTCCCACAAGGAAGGGCCCAGCCCTGAAAGCTCTTGCTGCTCTTCACGGTGCCTTGGCGCCCTATCTACAGGCACAACAGCACTGGGGATCTGTGCTTTCCCAGAGACGCAACATCTCATGGCGCTCGGCCGCGGCAGCGCCTCTTGCCGAAAAGTCAAACGTCCGGCTCATTCTCCCACAAGGAAGGGCCCAGCCCTGAAATCTCTTGCTGCTCTTCACGGTGCCTTGGCGCCCTATCTACAGGCACAACAGCAGTGGGGATCTGTGCTTTCCCAGAGACGCAACATCTCATGGCGCTCGGCCGCGGCAGAGCCTCTTGCCGAAAAGGCAAACGTCCGGCTCCTTCTCCCACAAGGAAGGGCCCAGCCCTGAAAGCTGTTGCTGCTCTTCACGGTGCCTTGGCGCCCTATCTACAGGCACAACAGCACTGGGGATCTGTGCTTTCCCAGAGACGCAACATCTCATGGCGCTCGGCCGCGGCAGAGCCTCTTGCCGAAAAGGCAAACGTCCGGCTCCTTCTCCCACAGGGAAGGGCCCAGCCCTGAAAGCTCTTGCTGCTCTTCACGGTGCCTTGGCGCCCTCTCTACAGGCACAACAGCACTGTGGATCTGTGCTTTCCCAGAGACGCAACATCTCACGGCGCTCGGCCGCGGCAGAGCCTCTTGCCGAAAAGGCAAACGTCCGGCTCCTTCTCCCACAAGGAAGGGCCCAGCCCTGAAAGCTCTTGCTCCTCTTCACGGTGCCTTGGCACCCTATCTACAGGCACAACAGCACTGGGGATCTGTGCTTTCCCAGAGACGCAACATCTCATGGCGCTCGGCCGCGGCAGAGCCTCTTGCCGAAAAGGCAAACGTCCGGCTCCTTCTCCCACAAGGAAGGGCCCAGCCCTGAAAGCTCTTGCTGCTCTTCACGGTGCCTTGGCGCCCTATCTACAGGCACAACAGCACTGGGGATCTGTGCTTTCCCAGAGACGCAACATCTCACGGCGCTCAGCCACGGCAGAGCCTCTGGCCGAAAAGGCAAACGTCCGGCTCCTTCTCCCACAAGGAAGGGCCCAGCCCTGAAAGCTCTTGCTGCTCTTCACGGTGCCTTGGCGCCCTATTTACAGGCACAACAGCAGTGGGGATCTGTGCTTTCCCAGAGACGCAACACCTCATGGCGCTCGGCCGCAGCAGAGCCTCTGGCCGAAAAGGCAAACGTCCGGCTCCTTCTCCCACAAGGAAGGGCCCAGCCCTGAAAGCTCTTGCTGCTCTTCACGGTGCCTTGGCGCCCTATGTACAGGCACAACAGCAGTGGGGTTCTGTGCTTTCCCAGAGACGCAACATCTCATGGCGCTCGGCCGCGGCAGAGCCTCTTGCCGAAAAGGCAAACGTCCGGCTCCTTCTCCCACAAGGAAGGGCCCAGCCCTGAAAGCTCTTGCTGCTCTTCACGGTGCCTTGGCGCCCTATCTACAGGCACAACAGCACTGGGGATCTGTGCTTTCCCAGAGACGCAACATCTCATGGCGCTCGGCCGCGGCAGAGCCTCTTGCCGAAAAGGCAAACGTCCGGCTCCTTCTCCCACAAGGAAGGGCCCAGCCCTGAAAGCTCTTGTTGCTCTTCACGGTGCCTTGGCACCCTATCTACCGGCACAGCAGCAGTGGGGATCTGTGGTTTTCCAGAGACGCAACATCTCATGGCGCTTGGCCGCGGCAGAGCCTCTTGCCGAAAAGGCAAACGTCCGGCTCCATCTCCCACAAGGAAGGGCCCAGCCCTGAAAGCTCTTGCTGCTCTTCACGGTGCCTTGGCGCCCTCTCTACAGGCACAACAGCACTGTGGATCTGTGCTTTCCCAGAGACGCAACATCTCACGGCGCTCGGCCGCGGCAGAGCCTCTGGCTAAAAAGGCAAACGTCCGGCTCCTTCTCCCACAAGGAAGGGCCCAGCCCTGAAAGCTGTTGCTGCTCTTCACGGTGCCTTGGCACCCTATCTACAGGCACAACAGCACTGGGGATCTGTGCTTTCCCAGAGACGCAACATCTCATGGCGCTCGGCCGCGGCAGAGCCTCTTGCCGAAAAGGCAAACGTCCGGCTCCTTCTCCCACAAGGAAGGGCCCAGTCCTGAAAGCTCTTGCTGCTCTTCACGGTGCCTTGGCGCCCTATCTACAGGCACAACAGCACTGGGGATCTGTGCTTTCCCAGAGACGCAACATCTCACGGCGCTCAGCCGCGGCAGAGCCTCTTGCCGAAAAGGCAAACGTCCGGCTCCTTCTCCCACAAGGAAGGGCCCAGCCCTGAAAGCTCTTGCTGCTCTTCACGGTGCCTTGGCGCCCTATCTACAGGCACAACAGCACTGGGGATCTGTGCTTTCCCAGAGACGCAACATCTCATGGCGCTCGGCCGCGGCAGAGCCTCTTTCCGAAAAGGCAAACGTCCGGCTCCTTCTCCCACAAGGAAGGGCCCAGCCCTCAAAGCTCTTGCTGCTCTTCACAGTGCCTTGGCGCCCTATCTACAGGCACAACAGCACTGGGGATCTGTGCTTTCCCAGAGACGCAACATCTCATGGCGCTCGGCCACGGCAGAACCTCTTGCCGAAAAGGCAAACGTCCGGCTCCTTCTCCCACAAGGAAGGGCCCAGCCCTGAAAGCTCTTGCTGCTCTTCACGGTGCCTTGGCGCCCTATTTACAGGCACAACAGCAGTGGGGATCTGTGCTTTCCCAGAGACGCAACATCTCATGGCGCTCGGCCGCGGCAGAGCCTCTGGCCGAAAAGGCAAACGTCCGGCTCCTTCTCCCACAAGGAAGGGCCCAGCCCTGAAAGCTCTTGTTGCTCTTCACGGTGCCTTGGCGCCCTATCTACCGGCACAGCAGCAGTGGGGATCTGTGTTTTTCCAGAGACGCAACATCTCATGGCGCTCGGCCGCGGCAGAGCCTCTGGCCGAAAAGGCAAACGTCCGGCTCCTTCTCCCACAAGGAAGGGCCCAGCCCTGAAAGCTCTTGTTGCTCTTCACGGTGCCTTGGCGCCCTATCTACCGGCACAGCAGCAGTGGGGATCTGTGTTTTTCCAGAGACGCAACATCTCATGGCGCTCGGCCGCGGCAGAGCCTCTTGCCGAAAAGGCAAACATCCGGCTCCTTCTCCCACAAGGAAGGGCCCAGCCCTGAAAGCTCTTGTTGCTCTTCACGGTGCCTTGGCGCCCTATCTACCGGCACAGCAGCAGTGGGGATCTGTGTTTTTCCAGAGACGCAACATCTCATGGCGCTCGGCCGCGGCAGAGCCTCTGGCCGAAAAGGCAAACGTCCGGCTCCTTCTCCCACAAGGAAGGGCCCAGCCCTGAAAGCTCTTGCTGCTCTTCACGGTGCCTTGGCGCCCTATCTACAGGCACAACAGCACTGGGGATCTGTGCTTTCCCAGAGACGCAACATCTCATGGCGCTCGGCCGCGGCAGAGCCTCTTGCCGAGAAGGCAAACGTCCGGCTCCTTCTCCCACAAGGAAGGGCCCAGCCCTCAAAGCTCTTGCTGCTCTTCACGGTGCCTTGGCGCCCTATCTACAGGCACAACAGCACTGGGGATCTGTGCTTTCCCAGAGACGCAACATCTCATGGCGCTCGGCCGCGGCAGAGCCTCTTGCCGAAAAGGCAAACGTCCGGCTCCTTCTCCCACAAGGAAGGGCCCAGCCCTCAAAGCTGTTGCTGCTCTTCACGGTGCCTTGGCGCCCTATCTACAGGCACAACAGCACTGGGGATCTGTGCTTTCCCAGAGACGCAACATCTCATGGCGCTCGGCCGCGGCAGAGCCTCTTGCCGAAAAGGCAAACGTCCGGCTCCTTCTCCCACAAGGAAGGGCCCAGCCCTGAAAGCTCTTGCTGCTCTTCACGGTGCCTTGGCGCCCTATCTACAGGCACAACAGCACTGGGGATCTGTGCTTTCCCAGAGACGCAACATCTCATGGCGCTCGGCCGCGGCAGCGCCTCTTGCCGAAAAGTCAAACGTCCGGCTCATTCTCCCACAAGGAAGGGCCCAGCCCTGAAAGCTCTTGCTGCTCTTCACGGTGCCTTTGTGCCCTATCTACAGGCACAACAGCACTGGGGATCTGTGCTTTCCCAGAGACGCAACATCTCATGGCGCTCGGCCGAGGCAGAGCATCTTGCCAAAAAGGCAAACGTCCGGCTCCTTCTCCCACAAGGAAGGGCCCAGCCCTGAAAGCTCTTGCTGCTCTTCACGGTGCCTTGGCGCCCTATCTACAGGCACAACAGCACTGGGGATCTGTGCTTTCCCAGAGACGCAACATCTCATGGCGCTCGGCCGCGGCAGCACCTCTTGCCGAAAAGGCAAACGTCCGGCTCCTTCTCCCACAAGGAAGGGCCCAGCCCTCAAAGCTCTTGCTGCTCTTCACGGTGCCTTGGCGCCCTACCTACAGGCACAACAGCACTGGGGATCGGTGCTTTCCCAGAGACGCAACATCTCATGGCGCTCGGCCGCGGCAGAGCCTCTTGCCGAAAAGGCAAACGTCCGGCTCCTTCTCCCACAAGGAAGGGCCCAGCCCTGAAAGCTCTTGCTGCTCTTCACGGTGCCTTGGCGCCCTATCTACAGGCACAACAGCACTGGGGATCTGTGCTTTCCCAGAGACGCAACATCTCATGGCGCTCGGCCGCGGCAGCGCCTCTTGCCGAAAAGTCAAACGTCCGGCTCATTCTCCCACAAGGAAGGGCCCAGCCCTGAAATCTCTTGCTGCTCTTCACGGTGCCTTGGCGCCCTATCTACAGGCACAACAGCAGTGGGGATCTGTGCTTTCCCAGAGACGCAACATCTCATGGCGCTCGGCCGCGGCAGAGCCTCTTGCCGAAAAGGCAAACGTCCGGCTCCTTCTCCCACAAGGAAGGGCCCAGCCCTGAAAGCTGTTGCTGCTCTTCACGGTGCCTTGGCGCCCTATCTACAGGCACAACAGCACTGGGGATCTGTGCTTTCCCAGAGACGCAACATCTCATGGCGCTCGGCCGCGGCAGAGCCTCTTGCCGAAAAGGCAAACGTCCGGCTCCTTCTCCCACAGGGAAGGGCCCAGCCCTGAAAGCTCTTGCTGCTCTTCACGGTGCCTTGGCGCCCTCTCTACAGGCACAACAGCACTGTGGATCTGTGCTTTCCCAGAGACGCAACATCTCACGGCGCTCGGCCGCGGCAGAGCCTCTTGCCGAAAAGGCAAACGTCCGGCTCCTTCTCCCACAAGGAAGGGCCCAGCCCTGAAAGCTCTTGCTCCTCTTCACGGTGCCTTGGCACCCTATCTACAGGCACAACAGCACTGGGGATCTGTGCTTTCCCAGAGACGCAACATCTCATGGCGCTCGGCCGCGGCAGAGCCTCTTGCCGAAAAGGCAAACGTCCGGCTCCTTCTCCCACAAGGAAGGGCCCAGCCCTGAAAGCTCTTGCTGCTCTTCACGGTGCCTTGGCGCCCTATCTACAGGCACAACAGCACTGGGGATCTGTGCTTTCCCAGAGACGCAACATCTCACGGCGCTCAGCCACGGCAGAGCCTCTGGCCGAAAAGGCAAACGTCCGGCTCCTTCTCCCACAAGGAAGGGCCCAGCCCTGAAAGCTCTTGCTGCTCTTCACAGTGCCTTGGCGCCCTATTTACAGGCACAACAGCAGTGGGGATCTGTGCTTTCCCAGAGACGCAACACCTCATGGCGCTCGGCCGCAGCAGAGCCTCTGGCCGAAAAGGCAAACGTCCGGCTCCTTCTCCCACAAGGAAGGGCCCAGCCCTGAAAGCTCTTGCTGCTCTTCACGGTGACTTGGCGCCCTATCTACAGGCACAACAGCAGTGGGGATCTGTGCTTTCCCAGAGACGCAACATCTCATGGCGCTCGGCCGCGGCAGAGCCTCTTGCCGAAAAGGCAAACGTCCGGCTCCTTCTCCCACAAGGAAGGGCCCAGCCCTCAAAGCTCTTGCTGCTCTTCACGGTGCCTTGGCGCCCTCTCTACAGGCACAACAGCACTGGGGATCTGTGCTTTCCCAGAGACGCAACATCTCATGGCGCTCGGCCGCGGCAGAGCCTCTTGCCGAAAAGGCAAACGTCCGGCTCCTTCTCCCACAAGGAAGGGCCCAGCCCTGAAAGCTCTTGTTGCTCTTCACGGTGCCTTGGCGCCCTATTTACAGGCACAACAGCAGTGGGGATCTGTGCTTTCCCAGAGACGCAACATCTCATGGCGCTCGGCCGCGGCAGAGCCTCTGGCCGAAAAGGCAAACGTCCGGCTCCTTCTCCCACAAGGAAGGGCCCAGCCCTGAAAGCTCTTGTTGCTCTTCACGGTGCCTTGGCGCCCTATCTACAGGCACAGCAGCAGTGGGGATCTGTGGTTTTCCAGAGACGCAACATCTCATGGCGCTCGGCCGCGGCAGAGCCTCTTTCCGAAAAGGCAAACGTCCGGCTCCTTCTCCCACAAGGAAGGGCCCAGCCCTGAAAGCTCTTGCTCCTCTTCACGGTGCCTTGGCGCCCTATCTACAGGCACAACAGCACTGGGGATCTGTGCTTTCCCAGAGACGCAACATCTCATGGCGCTCGGCCGCGGCAGAACCTCTTGCCGAAAAGGCAAACGTCCGGCTCCTTCTCCCACAAGGAAGGGCCCAGCCCTGAAAGCTCTTGCTGCTCTTCACGGTGCCTTGGCGCCCTATCTACAGGCACAACAGCACTGGGGATCTGTGCTTTCCCAGAGACGCAACATCTCATGGCGCTCGGCCGCGGCAGAGCCTCTGGCCGAAAAGGCAAACGTCCGGCTCCTTCTCCCACAAGGAAGGGCCCAGCCCTGAAAGCTCTTGTTGCTCTTCACGGTGCCTTGGCGCCCTATCTACAGGCACAGCAGCAGTGGGGATCTGTGGTTTTCCAGAGACGCAACATCTCATGGCGCTCGGCCGCGGCAGAGCCTCTTGCCGAAAAGGCAAACGTCCGGCTCCTTCTCCCACAAGGAAGGGCCCAGCCCTGAAAGCTCTTGCTGCTCTTCACGGTGCCTTGGCGCCCTATCTACAGGCACAACAGCAGTGGGGATCTGTGCTTTCCCAGAGACGCAACATCTCATGGCGCTCGGCCGCGGCAGAGCCTCTTGCCGAAAAGGCAAACGTCCGGCTCCTTCTCCCACAAGGAAGGGCCCAGCCCTGAAAGCTCTTGCTCCTCTTCACGGTGCCTTGGCACCCTATCTACAGGCACAACAGCACTGGGGATCTGTGCTTTCCCAGAGACGCAACATCTCATGGCGCTCGGCCGCGGCAGAGCCTCTTGCCGAAAAGGCAAACATCCGGCTCCTTCTCCCACAAGGAAGGGCCCAGCCCTGAAAGCTCTTGCTGCTCTTCACGGTGCCTTGGCGCCCTATCTACAGGCACAACAGCACTGGGGATCTGTGCTTTCCCAGAGACGCAACATCTCATGGCGCTCGGCCGCGGCAGAGCCTCTTGCCGAGAAGGCAAACGTCCGGCTCCTTCTCCCACAAGGAAGGGCCCAGCCCTCAAAGCTCTTGCTGCTCTTCACAGTGCCTTGGCGCCCTATCTACAGGCAAAACAGCACTGGGGATCTGTGCTTTCCCAGAGACGCAACATCTCATGGCGCTCGGCCGCGGCAGAGCCTCTTGCCGAAAAGGCAAACGTCCGGCTCCTTCTCCCACAAGGAAGGGCCCAGCCCTGAAAGCTCTTGCTGCTCTTCACGGTGCCTTGGCGCCCTATCTACAGGCACAACAGCACTGGGGATCTGTGCTTTCCCAGAGACGCAACATCTCATGGCGCTCGGCCGCGGCAGAGCCTCTTGCCGAGAAGGCAAACGTCCGGCTCCTTCTCCCACAAGGAAGGGGCCAGCCCTGAAAGCTCTTGCTGCTCTTCACGGTGCCTTGGCGCCCTATCTACAGGCACAACAGCACTGGGGATCTGTGCTTTCCCAGAGACGCAACATCTCATGGCGCTCGGCCGCGGCAGAGCCTCTTGCCGAAAAGGCAAACGTCCGGCTCCTTCTCCCACAAGGAAGGGCCCAGCCCTGAAAGCTCTTGCTGCTCTTCACGGTGCCTTGGCACCTTATCTACAGGCACAACAGCAGTGGGGATCTGTGCTTTCCCAGAGACGCAAGATCTCATGGCGCTCGGCCGCGGCAGAGCCTCTTGCCGAAAAGGCAAACGTCCGGCTCCTTCTCCCACAAGGAAGGGCCCAGCCCTGAAAGCTCTTGCTGCTCTTCACGGTGCCTTGGCGCCCTATCTACAGGCACAACAGCAGTGGGGATCTGTGCTTTCCCAGAGACGCAACATCTCATGGCGCTCGGCCGCGGCAGCGCCTCTTGCCGAAAAGTCAAACGTCCGGCTCATTCTCCCACAAGGAAGGGCCCAGCCCTGAAATCTCTTGCTGCTCTTCACGGTGCCTTGGCGCCCTATCTACAGGCACAACAGCACTGGGGATCGGTGCTTTCCCAGAGACGCAACATCTCATGGCGCTCGGCCGCGGCAGAGCCTCTTGCCGAAAAGGCAAACGTCCGGCTCCTTCTCCCACAAGGAAGGGCCCAGCCCTCAAAGCTGTTGCTGCTCTTCACGGTGCCTTGGCGCCCTATCTACAGGCACAACAGCACTGGGGATCTGTGCTTTCCCAGAGACGCAACATCTCATGGCGCTCGGCCGCGGCAGAGCCTCTTGCCGAAAAGGCAAACGTCCGGCTCCTTCTCCCACAAGGAAGGGCCCAGCCCTGAAAGCTCTTGCTGCTCTTCACGGTGCCTTGGCGCCCTATCTACAGGCACAACAGCACTGGGGATCTGTGTTTTCCCAGAGACGCAAGATCTCATGGCGCTCAGCCGCGGCAGAGCCTCTGGCTGAAAAGGCAAACGTCCGGCTCCTTCTCCCACAAGGAAGGGCCCAGCCCTGAAAGCTCTTGCTGCTCTTCACGGTGCCTTGGCGCCCTATCTACAGGCACAACAGCACTGGGGATCTGTGCTTTCCCAGAGACGCAACATCTCACGGCGCTCGGCCGCGGCAGAGCCTCTGGCTAAAAAGGCAAACGTCCGGTTCCTTCTCCCACAAGGAAGGGCCCAGCCCTGAAAGCTCTTGCTCCTCTTCACGGTGCCTTGGCACCCTATCTACAGGCACAACAGCACTGGGGATCTGTGCTTTCCCAGAGACGCAACATCTCATGGCGCTCGGCCGCGGCAGAGCCTCTTGCCGAAAAGGCAAACGTCCGGCTCCTTCTCCCACAAGGAAGGGCCCAGCCCTGAAAGCTCTTGCTGCTCTTCACGGTGCCTTGGCGCCCTATCTACAGGCACAACAGCACTGGGGATCTGTGCTTTCCCAGAGACGCAAGATCTCATGGCGCTCAGCCGCGGCAGAGCCTCTTGCCGAAAAGGCAAACGTCCGGCTCCTTCTCCCACAAGGAAGGGCCCAGCCCTGAAAGCTGTTGCTGCTCTTCACGGTGCCTTGGCGCCCTACCTACAGGCACAACAGCTCTGTGGATCTGTGCTTTCCCAGAGACGCAACATCTCACGGCGCTCGGCCGCGGCAGAGCCTCTGGCTAAAAAGGCAAACGTCCGGCTCCTTCTCCCACAAGGAAGGGCCCAGCCCTGAAAGCTCTTGCTCCTCTTCACGGTGCCTTGGCACCCTATCTACAGGCACAACAGCAGTGGGGATCTGTGCTTTCCCAGAGACGCAAGATCTCATGGCGCTCAGCCGCGGCAGAGCCTCTGGCTGAAAAGGCAAACGTCCGGCTCCTTCTCCCACAAGGAAGGGCCCAGCCCTGAAAGCTCTTGCTGCTCTTCACGGTGCCTTGGCGCCCTATCTACAGGCACAACAGCACTGGGGATCTGTGTTTTCCCAGAGACGCAAGATCTCATGGCGCTCAGCCGCGGCAGAGCCTCTGGCTGAAAAGGCAAACGTCCGGCTCCTTCTCCCACAAGGAAGGGCCCAGCCCTGAAAGCTCTTGCTGCTCTTCACGGTGCCTTGGCGCCCTATCTACAGGCACAACAGCACTGGGGATCTGTGCTTTCCCAGAGACGCAACATCTCACGGCGCTCGGCCGCGGCAGAGCCTCTGGCTAAAAAGGCAAACGTCCGGTTCCTTCTCCCACAAGGAAGGGCCCAGCCCTGAAAGCTCTTGCTCCTCTTCACGGTGCCTTGGCACCCTATCTACAGGCACAACAGCACTGGGGATCTGTGCTTTCCCAGAGACGCAACATCTCATGGCGCTCGGCCGCGGCAGAGCCTCTTGCCGAAAAGGCAAACGTCCGGCTCCTTCTCCCACAAGGAAGGGCCCAGCCCTGAAAGCTCTTGCTGCTCTTCACGGTGCCTTGGCGCCCTATCTACAGGCACAACAGCACTGGGGATCTGTGCTTTCCCAGAGACGCAACATCTCATGGCGCTTGCCCGCGGCAGAGCCTCTTGCCGAAAAGGCAAACGTCCGGCTCCTTCTCCCACAAGGAAGGGCCCAGCCCTGAAAGCTCTTGCTGCTCTTCACGGTGCCTTGGCGCCCTATCTACAGGCACAACAGCACTGGGGATCTGTGCTTTCCCAGAGACGCAACATCTCATGGCGCTCGGCCGCGGCAGCGCCTCTTGCCGAAAAGTCAAACGTCCGGCTCATTCTCCCACAAGGAAGGGCCCAGCCCTGAAATCTCTTGCTGCTCTTCACGGTGCCTTGGCACCCTATCTACAGGCACAACAGCACTGGGGATCTGTGCTTTCCCAGAGACGCAACATCTCATGGCGCTCGGCCGCGGCAGAGCATCTTGCCGAAAAGGCAAACGTCCGGCTCCTTCTCCCACAAGGAAGGGCCCAGCCCTGAAAGCTGTTGCTGCTCTTCACGGTGCCTTGGCGCCCTACCTACAGGCACAACAGCAGTGGGGATCTGTGCTTTCCCAGAGACGCAACATCTCACGGCGCTCGGCCGCGGCAGAGCCTCTGGCTAAAAAGGCAAACGTCCGGCTCCTTCTCCCACAAGGAAGGGCCCAGCCCTGAAAGCTCTTGCTCCTCTTCACGGTGCCTTGGCACCCTATCTACAGGCACAACAGCACTGGGGATCTGTGCTTTCCCAGAGACGCAACATCTCATGGCGCTCGGCCGCGGCAGAGCCTCTTGCCGAAAAGGCAAACGTCCGGCTCCTTCTCCCACAAGGAAGGGCCCAGCCCTGAAAGCTCTTGCTGCTCTTCACGGTGCCTTGGCGCCCTATCTACAGGCACAACAGCACTGGGGATCTATGCTTTCCCAGAGACGCAACATCTCACGGCGCTCAGCCGCGGCAGAGCCTCTGGCCGAAAAGGCAAACGTCCGGCTCCTTCTCCCACAAGGAAGGGCCCAGCCCTGAAAGCTCTTGCTGCTCTTCACAGTGCCTTGTCGCCCTATTTACAGGCACAACAGCAGTGGGGATCTGTGCTTTCCCAGAGACGCAACATCTCATGGCGCTCGGCCGCGGCAGAACCTCTGGCCGAAAAGGCAAACGTCCGGCTCCTTCTCCCACAAGGAAGGGCCCAGCCCTGAAAGCTCTTGCTGCTCTTCACAGTGCCTTGGCGCCCTATTTACAGGCACAACAGCAGTGGGGATCTGTGCTTTCCCAGAGACGCAACATCTCATGGTGCTCGGCCGCGGCAGAGCCTCTTGCCGAAAAGGCAAACGTCCGGCTCCTTCTCTCACAAGGAAGGGCCCAGCCCTGAAAGCTCTTGCTGCTCTTCACGGTGCCTTGGCGCCCTATCTACAGGCACAACAGCAGTGGGGATCTGTGCTTTCCCAGAGACGCAACATCTCATGACGCTCGGCCGCGGCAGAGCCTCTTGCCGAAAAGGCAAACGTCCGGCTCCTTCTCCCACAAGGAAGGGCCCAGCCCTGAAAGCTCTTGCTGCTCTTCACGGTGCCTTGGCGCCCTATCTACAGGCACAACAGCACTGGGGATCTGTGCTTTCCCAGAGACGCAACATCTCATGGCGCTCGGCCGCGGCAGAGCCTCTTGCCGAAAAGGCAAACGTCCGGCTCCTTCTCCCACAAGGAAGGGCCCAGCCCTGAAAGCTCTTGTTGCTCTTCACGGTGCCTTGGCGCCCTATCTACCGGCACAGCAGCAGTGGGGATCTGTGGTTTTCCAGAGACGCAACATCTCATGGCGCTCGGCCGCGGCAGAGCCTCTTGCCGAAAAGGCAAACATCCGGCTCCTTCTCCCACAAGGAAGGGCCCAGCCCTGAAAGCTCTTGCTGCTCTTCACGGTGCCTTGGCGCCCTATCTACAGGCACAACAGCACTGGGGATCTGTGCTTTCCCAGAGACGCAACATCTCATGGCGCTCGGCCACGGCAGAGCCTCTTGCCGAAAAGGCAAACGTCCGGCTCCTTCTCCCACAAGGAAGGGCCCAGCCCTGAAAGCTCTTGCTCCTCTTCATGGTGCCTTGGCACCCTATCTACAGGCACAACAGCACTGGGGATCTGTGCTTTCCCAGAGACGCAACATCTCATGGCGCTCGGCCGCGGCAGAGCCTCTTGCCGAAAAGGCAAACATCCGGCTCCTTCTCCCACAAGGAAGGGCCCAGCCCTGAAAGCTCTTGCTGCTCTTCACCTACCCTTGGCGCCCTATCTACAGGCACAACAGCACTGGGGATCTGTGCTTTCCCAGAGACGCAACATCTCATGGTGCTCGGCCGCGGCAGAGCCTCTTGCCGAGAAGGCAAACGTCCGGCTCCTTCTCCCACAAGGAAGGGCCCAGCCCTGAGAGCTCTTGCTGCTCTTCACAGTGCCTTGGCGCCCTATCTACAGGCAAAACAGCACTGGGGATCTGTGCTTTCCCAGAGACGCAACATCTCATGGCGCTCAGCCGCGGCAGAGCCTCTTGCCGAAAAGGCAAACGTCCGGCTCCTTCTCCCACAAGGAAGGGCCCAGCCCTCAAAGCTGTTGCTGCTCTTCACGGTGCCTTGGCGCCCTATCTACAGGCACAACAGCACTGGGGATCTGTGCTTTCCCAGAGACGCAACATCTCATGGCGCTCGGCCGCGGCAGAGCCTCTTGCCGAAAAGGCAAACGTCCGGCTCCTTCTCCCACAAGGAAGGGCCCAGCCCTGAAAGCTCTTGCTGCTCTTCACGGTGCCTTGGCGCCCTATCTACAGGCACAACAGCACTGGGGATCTGTGCTTTCCCAGAGACGCAACATCTCATGGCGCTCGGCCGCGGCAGCGCCTCTTGCCGAAAAGTCAAACGTCCGGCTCATTCTCCCACAAGGAAGGGCCCAGCCCTGAAATCTCTTGCTGCTCTTCACGGTGCCTTTGTGCCCTATCTACAGGCACAACAGCACTGGGGATCTGTGCTTTCCCAGAGACGCAACATCTCATGGCGCTCGGCCGAGGCAGAGCATCTTGCCAAAAAGGCAAACGTCCGGCTCCTTCTCCCACAAGGAAGGGCCCAGCCCTGAAAGCTCTTGCTGCTCTTCACGGTGCCTTGGCGCCCTATCTACAGGCACAACAGCACTGGGGATCTGTGCTTTCCCAGAGACGCAACATCTCATGGCGCTCGGCCGCGGCAGCACCTCTTGCCGAAAAGGCAAACGTCCGGCTCCTTCTCCCACAAGGAAGGGCCCAGCCCTCAAAGCTCTTGTTGCTCTTCACGGTGCCTTGGCGCCCTACCTACAGGCACAACAGCACTGGGGATCTGTGCTTTCCCAGAGACGCAACATCTCATGGCGCTCGGCCGCGGCAGAGCCTCTTGCCGAAAAGGCAAACGTCCGGCTCCTTCTCCCACAAGGAAGGGCCCAGCCCTGAAAGCTCTTGCTGCTCTTCACGGTGCCTTGGCGCCCTATCTACAGGCACAACAGCACTGGGGATCTGTGCTTTCCCAGAGACGCAACATCTCATGGCGCTCGGCCGCGGCAGAGCCTCTTGCCGAAAAGGCAAACGTCCGGCTCCTTCTCCCACAAGGAAGGGCCCAGCCCTGAAAGCTCTTGCTGCTCTTCACAGTGCCTTGGCGCCCTATCTACAGGCACAACAGCAGTGGGGATCTGTGCTTTCCCAGAGACGCAACATCTCATGGCGCTCGGCCGCGGCAGAGCCTCTGGCCGAAAAGGCAAACGTCCGGCTCCTTCTCCCACAAGGAAGGGCCCAGCCCTGAAAGCTCTTGCTGCTCTTCACGGTGCCTTGGAACCCTATCTACAGGCACAACAGCACTGGGGATCTGTGCTTTCCCAGAGACGCAACATCTCATGGCGCTCGGCCGCGGCAGAGCCTCTTGCCGAAAAGGCAAACATCCGGCTCCTTCTCCCACAAGGAAGGGCCCAGCCCTGAAAGCTCTTGCTGCTCTTCACGGTGCCTTGGCGCCCTATCTACAGGCACAACAGCACTGGGGATCTGTGCTTTCCCAGAGACGCAACATCTCATGGCGCTCGGCCGCGGCAGAGCCTCTTGCCGAAAAGGCAAACGTCCGGCTCCTTCTCCCACAAGGAAGGGCCCAGCCCTGAAAGCTCTTGCTGCTCTTCACGGTGCCTTGGCGCCCTATCTACCGGCACAGCAGCAGTGGGGATCTGTGGTTTTCCAGAGACGCAACATCTCATGGCGCTCGGCCGCGGCAGAGCCTCTTGCCGAAAAGGCAAACATCCGGCTCCTTCTCCCACAAGGAAGGGCCCAGCCCTGAAAGCTCTTGCTGCTCTTCACGGTGCCTTGGCGCCCTATCTACAGGCACAACAGCACTGGGGATCTGTGCTTTCCCAGAGACGCAACATCTCATGGCGCTCGGCCACGGCAGAGCCTCTTGCCGAAAAGGCAAACGTCCGGCTCCTTCTCCCACAAGGAAGGGCCCAGCCCTGAAAGCTCTTGCTCCTCTTCATGGTGCCTTGGCACCCTATCTACAGGCACAACAGCACTGGGGATCTGTGCTTTCCCAGAGACGCAACATCTCATGGCGCTCGGCCGCGGCAGAGCCTCTTGCCGAAAAGGCAAACATCCGGCTCCTTCTCCCACAAGGAAGGGCCCAGCCCTGAAAGCTCTTGCTGCTCTTCACGGTGCCTTGGCGCCCTATCTACAGGCACAACAGCACTGGGGATCTGTGCTTTCCCAGAGACGCAACATCTCATGGTGCTCGGCCGCGGCAGAGCCTCTTGCCGAGAAGGCAAACGTCCGGCTCCTTCTCCCACAAGGAAGGGCCCAGCCCTGAGAGCTCTTGCTGCTCTTCACAGTGCCTTGGCGCCCTATCTACAGGCAAAACAGCACTGGGGATCTGTGCTTTCCCAGAGACGCAACATCTCATGGCGCTCGGCCGCGGCAGAGCCTCTTGCCGAAAAGGCAAACGTCCGGCTCCTTCTCCCACAAGGAAGGGCCCAGCCCTCAAAGCTGTTGCTGCTCTTCACGGTGCCTTGGCGCCCTATCTACAGGCACAACAGCACTGGGGATCTGTGCTTTCCCAGAGACGCAACATCTCATGGCGCTCGGCCGCGGCAGAGCCTCTTGCCGAAAAGGCAAACGTCCGGCTCCTTCTCCCACAAGGAAGGGCCCAGCCCTGAAAGCTCTTGCTGCTCTTCACGGTGCCTTGGCGCCCTATCTACAGGCACAACAGCACTGGGGATCTGTGCTTTCCCAGAGACGCAACATCTCATGGCGCTCGGCCGCGGCAGCGCCTCTTGCCGAAAAGTCAAACGTCCGGCTCATTCTCCCACAAGGAAGGGCCCAGCCCTGAAATCTCTTGCTGCTCTTCACGGTGCCTTTGTGCCCTATCTACAGGCACAACAGCACTGGGGATCTGTGCTTTCCCAGAGACGCAACATCTCATGGCGCTCGGCCGAGGCAGAGCATCTTGCCAAAAAGGCAAACGTCCGGCTCCTTCTCCCACAAGGAAGGGCCCAGCCCTGAAAGCTCTTGCTGCTCTTCACGGTGCCTTGGCGCCCTATCTACAGGCACAACAGCACTGGGGATCTGTGCTTTCCCAGAGACGCAACATCTCATGGCGCTCGGCCGCAGCAGCACCTCTTGCCGAAAAGGCAAACGTCCGGCTCCTTCTCCCACAAGGAAGGGCCCAGCCCTCAAAGCTCTTGCTGCTCTTCACGGTGCCTTGGCGCCCTACCTACAGGCACAACAGCACTGGGGATCTGTGCTTTCCCAGAGACGCAACATCTCATGGCGCTCGGCCGCGGCAGAGCCTCTTGCCGAAAAGGCAAACGTCCGGCTCCTTCTCCCACAAGGAAGGGCCCAGCCCTGAAAGCTCTTGCTGCTCTTCACGGTGCCTTGGCGCCCTATCTACAGGCACAACAGCACTGGGGATCTGTGCTTTCCCAGAGACGCAACATCTCATGGCGCTCGGCCGCGGCAGAGCCTCTTGCCGAAAAGGCAAACGTCCGGCTCCTTCTCCCACAAGGAAGGGCCCAGCCCTGAAAGCTCTTGCTGCTCTTCACGGTGCCTTGGCGCCCTATCTACAGGCACAACAGCAGTGGGGATCTGTGCTTTCCCAGAGACGCAACATCTCATGGCGCTCGGCCGCGGCAGAGCCTCTGGCCGAAAAGGCAAACGTCCGGCTCCTTCTCCCACAAGGAAGGGCCCAGCCCTGAAAGCTCTTGCTGCTCTTCACGGTGCCTTGGAACCCTATCTACAGGCACAACAGCACTGGGGATCTGTGCTTTCCCAGAGACGCAACATCTCATGGCGCTCGGCCGCGGCAGAGCCTCTTGCCGAAAAGGCAAACATCCGGCTCCTTCTCCCACAAGGAAGGGCCCAGCCCTGAAAGCTCTTGCTGCTCTTCACGGTGCCTTGGCGCCCTATCTACAGGCACAACAGCACTGGGGATCTGTGCTTTCCCAGAGACGCAACATCTCATGGCGCTCGGCCGCGGCAGAGCCTCTTGCCGAAAAGGCAAACGTCCGGCTCCTTCTCCCACAAGGAAGGGCCCAGCCCTGAAAGCTCTTGCTGCTCTTCACGGTGCCTTGGCGCCCTATCTACAGGCACAACAGCACTGGGGATCTGTGCTTTCCCAGAGACGCAACATCTCATGGCGCTCGGCCGCGGCAGCGCCTCTTGCCGAAAAGTCAAACGTCCGGCTCATTCTCCCACAAGGAAGGGCCCAGCCCTGAAATCTCTTGCTGCTCTTCACGGTGCCTTTGTGCCCTATCTACAGGCACAACAGCACTGGGGATCTGTGCTTTCCCAGAGACGCAACATCTCATGGCGCTCGGCCGAGGCAGAGCATCTTGCCGAAAAGGCAAACGTCCGGCTCCTTCTCCCACAAGGAAGGGCCCAGCCCTGAAAGCTCTTGCTGCTCTTCACGGTGCCTTGGCGCCCTATCTACAGGCACAACAGCAGTGGGGATCTGTGCTTTCCCAGAGACGCAACATCTCATGGCGCTCGGCCGCGGCAGCACCTCTTGCCGAAAAGGCAAACGTCCGGCTCCATCTCCCACAGGGAAGGGCCCAGCCCTGAAAGCTCTTGCTGCTCTTCACGGTGCCTTGGCGCCCTCTCTACAGGCACAACAGCACTGTGGATCTGTGCTTTCCCAGACACGCAACATCTCACGGCGCTCGGCCCGCGGCAGAGCCTCTGGCTAAAAAGGCAAACGTCCGGCTCCTTCTCCCACAAGGAAGGGCCCAGCCCTGAAAGCTCTTGCTCCTCTTCACGGTGCCTTGGCACCCTATCTACAGGCACAACAGCACTGGGGATCTGTGCTTTCCCAGAGACGCAACATCTCATGGCGCTCGGCCGCGGCAGAGCCTCTTGCCGAAAAGGCAAACGTCCGGCTCCTTCTCCCACAAGGAAGGGCCCAGCCCTGAAAGCTCTTGCTGCTCTTCACGGTGCCTTGGCGCCCTATCTACAGGCACAACAGCACTGGGGATCTGTGCTTTCCCCAGAGACGCAACATCTCACGGCGCTCAGCCGCGGCAGAGCCTCTTGCCGAAAAGGCAAACGTCCGGCTCCTTCTCTCACAAGGAAGGGCCCAGCCCTGAAAGCTGTTGCTGCTCTTCACGGTGCCTTGGCGCCCTATCTACAGGCAGAAGAGCAGTGGGGATCTGTGCTTTCCCAGAGACGCAACATCTCATGGCGCTCGGCCGCGGCAGAGCCTCTTGCCGAAAAGGCAAACGTCCCGGCTCCTTCTCCCACAAGGAAGGGCCCAGCCCTGAAAGCTCTTGCTGCTCTTCACAGTGCCTTGGCGCCCTATCTACAGGCACAACAGCACTGGGGATCTGTGCTTTCCCAGAGACGCAACATCTCATGGCGCTCGGCCGCGGCAGAACCTCTTGCCGAAAAGGCAAACGTCCGGCTCCTTCTCCCACAAGGAAGGGCCCAGCCCTGAAAGCTCTTGCTGCTCTTCACGGTGCCTTGGCGCCCTATTTACAGGCACAACAGCAGTGGGGATCTGTGCTTTCCCAGAGACGCAACATCTCATGGCGCTCGGCCGCGGCAGAGCCTCTGGCCGAAAAGGCAAACGTCCGGCTCCTTCTCCCACAAGGAAGGGCCCAGCCCTGAAAGCTCTTGTTGCTCTTCACGGTGCCTTGGCGCCCTATCTACCGGCACAGCAGCAGTGGGGATCTGTGGTTTTCCAGAGACGCAACATCTCATGGCGCTCGGCCGCGGCAGAGCCTCTTGCCGAAAAGGCAAACATCCGGCTCCTTCTCCCACAAGGAAGGGCCCAGCCCTGAAAGCTCTTGCTGCTCTTCACGGTGCCTTGGCACCCTATCTACAGGCACAACAGCACTGGGGATCTGTGCTTTCCCAGAGACGCAACATCTCATGGCGCTCGGCCGCGGCAGAGCCTCTTGCCGAAAAGGCAAACGTCCGGCTCCTTCTCCCACAAGGAAGGGCCCAGCCCTGAAAGCTCTTGCTCCTCTTCACGGTGCCTTGGCACCCTATCTACAGGCACAACAGCAGTGGGGATCTGTGCTTTCCCAGAGACGCAACATCTCATGGCGCTCGGCCGCGGCAGAGCCTCTTGCCGAAAAGGCAAACATCCGGCTCCTTCTCCCACAAGGAAGGGCCCAGCCCTGAAAGCTCTTGCTGCTCTTCACGGTGCCTTGGCGCCCTATCTACAGGCACAACAGCACTGGGGATCTGTGCTTTCCCAGAGACGCAACATCTCATGGCGCTCGGCCGCGGCAGAGCCTCTTGCCGAGAAGGCAAACGTCCGGCTCCTTCTCCCACAAGGAAGGGCCCAGCCCTCAAAGCTGTTGCTGCTCTTCACGGTGCCTTGGCGCCCTATCTACAGGCACAACAGCACTGGGGATCTGTGCTTTCCCAGAGACGCAACATCTCATGGCGCTCGGCCGCGGCAGAGCCTCTTGCCGAGAAGGCAAACGTCCGGCTCCTTCTCCCACAAGGAAGGGCCCAGCCCTGAAAGCTCTTGCTGCTCTTCATGGTGCCTTGGCGCCCTATCTACAGGCACAACAGCACTGGGGATCTGTGCTTTCCCAGAGACGCAACATCTCATGGCGCTCGGCCGCGGCAGCGCCTCTTGCCGAAAAGTCAAACGTCCGGCTCATTCTCCCACAAGGAAGGGCCCAGCCCTGAAATCTCTTGCTGCTCTTCACGGTGCCTTGGCACCCTATCTACAGGCACAACAGCACTGGGGATCTGTGCTTTCCCAGAGACGCAACATCTCATGGCGCTCGGCCGAGGCAGAGCATCTTGCCAAAAAGGCAAACGTCCGGCTCCTTCTCCCACAAGGAAGGGCCCAGCCCTGAAAGCTCTTGCTGCTCTTCACGGTGCCTTGGCGCCCTATCTACAGGCACAACAGCACTGGGGATCTGTGCTTTCCCAGAGACGCAACATCTCATGGCGCTCGGCCGCGGCAGCACCTCTTGCCGAAAAGGCAAACGTCCGGCTCCTTCTCCCACAAGGAAGGGCCCAGCCCTCAAAGCTCTTGCTGCTCTTCACGGTGCCTTGGCGCCCTACCTACAGGCACAACAGCACTGGGGATCTGTGCTTTCCCAGAGACGCAACATCTCATGGCGCTCGGCCGCGGCAGAGCCTCTTGCCGAAAAGGCAAACGTCCGGCTCCTTCTCCCACAAGGAAGGGCCCAGCCCTGAAAGCTCTTGCTGCTCTTCACGGTGCCTTGGCGCCCTATCTACAGGCACAACAGCACTGGGGATCTGTGCTTTCCCAGAGACGCAACATCTCATGGCGCTCGGCCGCGGCAGCGCCTCTTGCCGAAAAGTCAAACGTCCGGCTCCTTCTCCCACAAGGAAGGGCCCAGCCCTGAAATCTCTTGCTGCTCTTCACGGTGCCTTGGCGCCCTATCTACAGGCACAACAGCACTGGGGATCTGTGCTTTCCCAGAGACGCAACATCTCATGGCGCTCGGCCGCGGCAGAGCATCTTGCCGAAAAGGCAAACGTCCGGCTCCTTCTCCCACAAGGAAGGGCCCAGCCCTGAAAGCTGTTGCTGCTCTTCACGGTGCCTTGGCGCCCTATCTACAGGCACAACAGCACTGGGGATCTGTGCTTTCCCAGAGACGCAACATCTCATGGCGCTCGGCCGCGGCAGAGCCTCTTGCCGAAAAGGCAAACGTCCGGCTCCATCTCCCACAGGGAAGGGCCCAGCCCTGAAAGCTCTTGCTGCTCTTCACGGTGCCTTGGCGCCCTCTCTACAGGCACAACAGCAGTGGGGATCTGTGCTTTCCCAGAGACGCAACATCTCACGGCGCTCGGCCGCGGCAGAGCCTCTGGCTAAAAAGGCAAACGTCCGGCTCCTTCTCCCACAAGGAAGGGCCCAGCCCTGAAAGCTCTTGCTCCTCTTCACGGTGCCTTGGCACCCTATCTACAGGCACAACAGCACTGGGGATCTGTGCTTTCCCAGAGACGCAACATCTCATGGCGCTCGGCCGCGGCAGAGCCTCTTGCCGAAAAGGCAAACGTCCGGCTCCTTCTCCCACAAGGAAGGGCCCAGCCCTGAAAGCTCTTGCTGCTCTTCACGGTGCCTTGGCGCCCTATCTACAGGCACAACAGCACTGGGGATCTGTGCTTTCCCAGAGACGCAACATCTCACGGCGCTCAGCCACGGCAGAGCCTCTGGCCGAAAAGGCAAACGTCCGGCTCCTTCTCCCACAAGGAAGGGCCCAGCCCTGAAAGCTCTTGCTGCTCTTCACAGTGCCTTGGCGCCCTATTTACAGGCACAACAGCAGTGGGGATCTGTGCTTTCCCAGAGACGCAACACCTCATGGCGCTCGGCCGCAGCAGAGCCTCTGGCCGAAAAGGCAAACGTCCGGCTCCTTCTCCCACAAGGAAGGGCCCAGCCCTGAAAGCTCTTGCTGCTCTTCACGGTGCATTGGAACCCTATCTACAGGCGCAACAGCAGTGGGGATCTGTGCTTTCCCAGAGACGCAACATCTCATGGCGCTCGGCCGCGGCAGAGCCTCTTGCCGAAAAGGCAAACGTCCGGCTCCTTCTCTCACAAGGAAGGGCCCAGCCCTGAAAGCTCTTGCTGCTCTTCACGGTGCCTTGGCGCCCTATCTACAGGCACAACAGCAGTGGGGATCTGTGCTTTCCCAGAGACGCAACATCTCATGGCGCTCGGCCGCGGCAGAGCCTCTTGCCGAAAAGGCAAACGTCCGGCTCCTTCTCCCACAAGGAAGGGCCCAGCCCTCAAAGCTCTTGCTGCTCTTCACGGTGCCTTGGCGCCCTATCTACAGGCACAACAGCAGTGGGGATCTGTGCTTTCCCAGAGACGCAACATCTCATGGCGCTCGGCCGCGGCAGAGCCTCTTGCCGAAAAGGCAAACGTCCGGCTCCTTCTCCCACAAGGAAGGGCCCAGCCCTGAAAGCTCTTGTTGCTCTTCACGGTGCCTTGGCGCCCTATCTACCAGCACAGCAGCAGTGGGGATCTGTGGTTTTCCAGAGACGCAACATCTCATGGCGCTCGGCCGCGGCAGAGCCTCTTGCCGAAAAGGCAAACATCCGGCTCCTTCTCCCACAAGGAAGGGCCCAGCCCTGAAAGCTCTTGCTGCTCTTCACGGTGCCTTGGCGCCCTATCTACAGGCACAACAGCACTGGGGATCTGTGCTTTCCCAGAGACGCAACATCTCATGGCGCTCGGCCGCGGCAGAGCCTCTTTCCGAAAAGGCAAACGTCCGGCTCCTTCTCCCACAAGGAAGGGCCCAGCCCTGAAAGCTCTTGCTCCTCTTCACGGTGCCTTGGCGCCCTATCTACAGGCACAACAGCACTGGGGATCTGTGCTTTCCCAGAGACGCAACATCTCATGGCACTCGGCCGCGGCAGAGCCTCTTGCCGAGAAGGCAAACGTCCGGCTCCTTCTCCCACAAGGAAGGGCCCAGCCCTCAAAGCTCTTGCTGCTCTTCACAGTGCCTTGGCGCCCTATCTACAGGCAAAACAGCACTGGGGATCTGTGCTTTCCCAGAGACGCAACATCTCATGGCGCTCGGCCGCGGCAGAGCCTCTTGCCGAAAAGGCAAACGTCCGGCTCCTTCTCCCACAAGGAAGGGCCCAGCCCTCAAAGCTCTTGCTGCTCTTCACGGTGCCTTGGCGCCCTATCTACAGGCACAACAGCACTGGGGATCTGTGCTTTCCCAGAGACGCAACATCTCATGGCGCTCGGCCGAGGCAGAGCATCTTGCCAAAAAGGCAAACGTCCAGCTCCTTCTCCCACAAGGAAGGGCCCAGCCCAGAAAGCTCTTGCTGCTCTTCACGGTGCCTTGGCGCCCTATCTACAGCCACAACAGCACTGGGGATCTGTGCTTTCCCAGAGACGCAACATCTCATGGCGCTCGGCCGCGGCATCACCTCTTGCCGAAAAGGCAAACGTCCGGCTCCTTCTCCCACAAGGAAGGGCCCAGCCCTCAAAGCTCTTGCTGCTCTTCACGGTGCCTTGGCGCCCTACCTACAGGCACAACAGCACTGGGGATCTGTGCTTTCCCAGAGACGCAACATCTCATGGCGCTCGGCCGCGGCAGAGCCTCTTGCCGAAAAGGCAAACGTCCGGCTCCATTTCCCACAGGGAAGGGCCCAGCCCTGAAAGCTCTTGCTGCTCTTCACGGTGCCTTGGCGCCCTCTCTACAGGCACAACAGCACTGTGGATCTGTGCTTTCCCAGAGACGCAACATCTCACAGCGCTCGGCCGCGGCAGAGCCTCTGGCTAAAAAGGCAAACGTCCGGCTCCTTCTCCCACAAGGAAGGGCCCAGCCCTGAAAGCTCTTGCTCGTCTTCACGGTGCCTTGGCACCCTATCTACAGGCACAACAGCACTGGGGATCTGTGCTTTCCCAGAGACGCAAGATCTCATGGCGCTCGGCCGCGGCAGAGCCTCTTGCCGAAAAGGCAAACGTCCGGCTCCTTCTCCCACAAGGAAGGGCCCAGCCCTGAAAGCTCTTGCTGCTCTTCACGGTGCCTTGGCGCCCTATCTACAGGCACAACAGCACTGGGGATCTGTGCTTTCCCAGAGACGCAACATCTCACGGCGCTCAGCCGCGGCAGAGCCTCTTGCCGAGAAGGCAAACATCCGGCTCCTTCTCCCACAAGGAAGGGCCCAGCCCTGAAAGCTCTTGCTGCTCTTCACGGTGCCTTGGCGCCCTATCTACAGGCACAAGAGCAGTGGGGATCTGGGCTTTCCCAGAGACGCAACATCTCATGGCGCTCGGCCGCGGCAGAGCCTCTTGCCGAAAAGGCAAACGTCCGGCTCCTTCTCCCACAAGGAAGGGCCCAGCCCTGAAAGCTCTTGCTGCTCTTCACAGTGCCTTGGCGCCCTATCTACAGGCACAACAGCACTGGGGATCTGTGCTTTCCCAGAGACGCAACATCTCATGGCGCTCGGCCGCGGCAGAACCTCTTGCCGAAAAGGCAAACGTCCGGCTCCTTCTCCCACAAGGAAGGGCCCAGCCCTGAAAGCTCTTGCTGCTCTTCACGGTGCCTTGGCGCCCTATCTACAGGCACAACAGCACTGGGGATCTGTGCTTTCCCAGAGACGCAACATCTCATGGCGCTCGGCCGCGGCAGAGCCTCTTGCCGAAAAGGCAAACGTCCGGCTCCTTCTCCCACAAGGAAGGGCCCAGCCCTGAAAGCTCTTGTTGCTCTTCACGGTGCCTTGGCGCCCTATCTACCAGCACAGCAGCAGTGGGGATCTGTGGTTTTCCAGAGACGCAACATCTCATGGCGCTCGGGCCGCGGCAGAGCCTCTTGCCGAAAAGGCAAACATCCGGCTCCTTCTCCCACAAGGAAGGGCCCAGCCCTGAAAGCTCTTGCTGCTCTTCACGGTGCCTTGGCGCCCTATCTACAGGCACAACAGCACTGGGGATCTGTGCTTTCCCAGAGACGCAACATCTCATGGCGCTCGGCCGCGGCAGAGCCTCTTGCCGAAAAGGCAAACGTCCGGCTCCATTTCCCACAGGGAAGGGCCCAGCCCTGAAAGCTCTTGCTGCTCTTCACGGTGCCTTGGCGCCCTCTCTACAGGCACAACAGCACTGTGGATCTGTGCTTTCCCAGAGACGCAACATCTCACGGCGCTCGGCCGCGACAGAGCCTCTGGCTAAAAAGGCAAACGTCCGGCTCCTTCTCCCACAAGGAAGGGCCCAGCCCTGAAAGCTCTTGCTCGTCATCACGGTGCCTTGGCACCCTATCTACAGGCACAACAGCACTGGGGATCTGTGCTTTCCCAGAGACGCAAGATCTCATGGCGCTCGGCCGCGGCAGAGCCTCTTGCCGAAAAGGCAAACGTCCGGCTCCTTCTCCCACAAGGAAGGGCCCAGCCCTGAAAGCTCTTGCTGCTCTTCACGGTGCCTTGGCGCCCTATCTACCGGCACAGCAGCAGTGGGGATCTGTGGTTTTCCAGAGACGCAACATCTCATGGCGCTCGGCCGCGGCAGAGCCTCTTGCCGAAAAGGCAAACATCCGGCTCCTTCTCCCACAAGGAAGGGCCCAGCCCTGAAAGCTCTTGCTGCTCTTCACGGTGCCTTGGCGCCCTATCTACCGGCACAGCAGCAGTGGGGATCTGTGGTTTTCCAGAGACGCAACATCTCATGGCGCTCGGCCGCGGCAGAGCCTCTTGCCGAAAAGGCAAACATCCGGCTCCTTCTCCCACAAGGAAGGGCCCAGCCCTGAAAGCTCTTGCTGCTCTTCACGGTGCCTTGGCGCCCTATCTACAGGCACAACAGCACTGGGGATCTGTGCTTTCCCAGAGACGCAACATCTCATGGCGCTCGGCCGCGGCAGAGCCTCTTTCCGAAAAGGCAAACGTCCGGCTCCTTCTCCCACAAGGAAGGGCCCAGCCCTGAAAGCTCTTGCTCCTCTTCACGGTGCCTTGGCGCCCTATCTACAGGCACAACAGCACTGGGGATCTGTGCTTTCCCAGAGACGCAACATCTCATGGCACTCGGCCGCGGCAGAGCCTCTTGCCGAGAAGGCAAACGTCCGGCTCCTTCTCCCACAAGGAAGGGCCCAGCCCTCAAAGCTCTTGCTGCTCTTCACAGTGCCTTGGCGCCCTATCTACAGGCAAAACAGCACTGGGGATCTGTGCTTTCCCAGAGACGCAACATCTCATGGCGCTCGGCCGCGGCAGAGCCTCTTGCCGAAAAGGCAAACGTCCGGCTCCTTCTCCCACAAGGAAGGGCCCAGCCCTCAAAGCTGTTGCTGCTCTTCACGGTGCCTTGGCGCCCTATCTACAGGCACAACAGCACTGGGGATCTGTGCTTTCCCAGAGACGCAACATCTCATGGCGCTAGGCCGAGGCAGAGCATCTTGCCAAAAAGGCAAACGTCCGGCTCATTCTCCCACAAGGAAGGGCCCAGCCCTGAAAGCTCTTGCTGCTCTTCACGGTGCCTTGGCGCCCTCTCTACAGGCACAACAGCACTGGGGATCTGTGCTTTCCCAGAGACGCAACATCTCATGGCGCTCGGCCGCGGCAGCACCTCTTGCCGAAAAGGCAAACGTCCGGCTCCTTCTCCCACAAGGAAGGGCCCAGCCCTGAAAGCTCTTGCTGCTCTTCACGGTGCCTTGGCGCCCTACCTACAGGCACAACAGCACTGGGGATCTGTGCTTTCCCAGAGACGCAACATCTCATGGCGCTCGGCCGCGGCAGAGCCTCTTGCCGAAAAGGCAAACGTCCGGCTCCATCTCCCACAGGGAAGGGCCCAGCCCTGAAAGCTCTTGCTGCTCTTCACGGTGCCTTGGCGCCCTCTCTACAGGCACAACAGCACTGTGGATCTGTGCTTTCCCAGAGACGCAACATCTCACGGCGCTCGGCCGCGGCAGAGCCTCTGGCCGAAAAGGCAAACGTCCGGCTCCTTCTCCCACAAGGAAGGGCCCAGCCCTGAAAGCTCTTGCTCGTCTTCACGGTGCCTTGGCACCCTATCTACAGGCACAACAGCACTGGGGATCTGTGCTTTCCCAGAGACGCAAGATCTCATGGCGCTCGGCCGCGGCAGAGCCTCTTGCCGAAAAGGCAAACGTCCGGCTCCTTCTCCCACAAGGAAGGGCCCAGCCCTGAAAGCTCTTGCTGCTCTTCACGGTGCCTTGGCGCCCTATCTACAGGCACAACAGCACTGGGGATCTGTGCTTTCCCAGAGACGCAACATCTCACGGCGCTCAGCCGCGGCAGAGCCTCTTGCCGAAAAGGCAAACATCCGGCTCCTTCTCCCACAAGGAAGGGCCCAGCCCTGAAAGCTCTTGCTGCTCTTCACGGTGCCTTGGCGCCCTATCTACAGGCACAACAGCACTGGGGATCTGTGCTTTCCCAGAGACGCAACATCTCATGGCGCTCGGCCGCGGCAGAGCCTCTTGCCGAAAAGGCAAACGTCCGGCTCCTTCTCCCACAAGGAAGGGCCCAGCCCTGAAAGCTCTTGCTGCTCTTCACAGTGCCTTGGCGCCCTATCTACAGGCACAACAGCACTGGGGATCTGTGCTTTCCCAGAGACGCAACATCTCATGGCGCTCGGCCGCGGCAGAGCCTCTGGCCGAAAAGGCAAACGTCCGGCTCCTTCTCCCACAAGGAAGGGCCCAGCCCTGAAAGCTCTTGCTGCTCTTCACGGTGCCTTGGAACCCTATCTACAGGCGCAACAGCAGTGGGGATCTGTGCTTTCCCAGAGACGCAAAATCTCATGGTGCTCGGCCGCGGCAGAGCCTCTTGCCGAAAAGGCAAACGTCCGGCTCCTTCTCTCACAAGGAAGGGCCCAGCCCTGAAAGCTCTTGCTGCTCTTCACGGTGCCTTGGCGCCCTATCTACAGGCACAACAGCACTGGGGATCTGTGCTTTTCCAGAGACGCAACATCTCATGGCGCTCGGCCGCGGCAGAGCCTCTTGCCGAAAAGGCAAACATCCGGCTCCTTCTCCCACAAGGAAGGGCCCAGCCCTGAAAGCTCTTGCTGCTCTTCACGGTGCCTTGGCGCCCTATCTACAGGCACAACAGCACTGGGGATCTGTGCTTTCCCAGAGACGCAACATCTCATGGCGCTCGGCCGCGGCAGAACCTCTGGCCGAAAAGGCAAACGTCCGGCTCCTTCTCCCACAAGGAAGGGCCCAGCCCTGAAAGCTCTTGCTGCTCTTCACGGTGCCTTGGCGCCCTACCTACAGGCACAACAGCACTGGGGATCTGTGCTTTCCCAGAGACGCAACATCTCATGGCGCTCGGCCGCGGCAGAGCCTCTGGCCGAAAAGGCAAACGTCCGGCTCCTTCTCCCACAAGGAAGGGCCCAGCCCTGAAAGCTCTTGCTGCTCTTCACGGTGCCTTGGCGCCCTATCTACAGGCACAACAGCACTGGGGATCTGTGCTTTCCCAGAGACGCAACATCTCATGGCGCTCGGCCGCGGCAGAGCCTCTTGCCGAAAAGGCAAACGTCCGGCTCCTTCTCCCACAAGGAAGGGCCCAGCCCTGAAAGCTCTTGTTGCTCTTCACGGTGCCTTGGCGCCCTATCTACCGGCACAGCAGCAGTGGGGATCTGTGGTTTTCCAGAGACGCAACATCTCATGGCGCTCGGCCGCGGCAGAGCCTCTTGCCGAAAAGGCAAACATCCGGCTCCTTCTCCCACAAGGAAGGGCCCAGCCCTGAAAGCTCTTGCTGCTCTTCACGGTGCCTTGGCGCCCTATCTACAGGCACAACAGCACTGGGGATCTGTGCTTTCCCAGAGACGCAACATCTCATGGCGCTCGGCCGCGGCAGAGCCTCTGGCCGAAAAGGCAAACGTCCGGCTCCTTCTCCCACAAGGAAGGGCCCAGCCCTGAAAGCTCTTGCTGCTCTTCACGGTGCCTTGGCGCCCTATCTACAGGCAGAAGAGCAGTGGGGATCTGTGCTTTCCCAGAGACGCAACATCTCATGGCGCTCGGCCGCGGCAGAGCCTCTTGCCGAAAAGGCAAACGTCCGGCTCCTTCTCCCACAAGGAAGGGCCCAGCCCTGAAAGATCTTGCTGCTCTTCACGGTGCCTTGGCGCCCTATCTACAGGCACAACAGCACTGGGGATCTGTGCTTTCCCAGAGACGCAACATCTCATGGCGCTCGGCCGCGGCAGCGCCTCTTGCCGAAAAGGCAAACGCCCGACTCCTTCTCCCACAAGGAAGGGCCCAGCCCTGAAAGCTCTTGCTGCTCTTCACGGTGCCTTGGCGCCCTATTTACAGGCACAACAGCACTGGGGATCTGTGCTTTCCCAGAGACGCAACATCTCATGGCGCTCGGCCGCGGCAGAGCCTCTTGCCGAAAAGGCAAACGTCCGGCTCCTTCTCCCACAAGGAAGGGCCCAGCCCTGAAAGCTCTTGCTGCTCTTCACGGTGCCTTGGAACCCTATCTACAGGCGCAACAGCAGTGGGGATCTGTGCTTTCCCAGAGACGCAACATCTCATGGCGCTCGGCCGCGGCAGAGCCTCTGGCCGAAAAGGCAGACGTCCGGCTCCTTCTCCCACAAGGAAGGGCCCAGCCCTGAAAGCTCTTGCTGCTCTTCACGGTGCCTTGGCGCCCTATCTACAGGCACAACAGCTCTGGGGATCTGTGCTTTCCCAGAGACGCAACATCTCATGGCGCTCGGCCGCGGCAGAGCCTCTTGCCGAGAAGGCAAACGTCCGGCTCCTTCTCCCACAAGGAAGGGCCCAGCCCTCAAAGCTCTTGCTGCTCTTCACAGTGCCTTGGCGCCCTATCTACAGGCACAACAGCACTGGGGATCTGTGCTTTCCCAGAGACGCAACATCTCATGGCGCTCGGCCGCGGCAGAGCCTCTTGCCGAGAAGGCAAACGTCCGGCTCCTTCTCCCACAAGGAAGGGCCCAGCCCTCAAAGCTCTTGCTGCTCTTCACAGTGCCTTGGCGCCCTATCTACAGGCAAAACAGCACTGGGGATCTGTGCTTTCCCAGAGACGCAACATCTCATGGCGCTCGGCCGCGGCAGAGCCTCTTGCCGAAAAGGCAAACGTCCGGCTCCTTCTCCCACAAGGAAGGGGCCAGCCCTGAAAGCTCTTGCTGCTCTTCACGGTGCCTTGGCGCCCTATCTACAGGCACAACAGCACTGGGGATCTGTGCTTTCCCAGAGACGCAACATCTCATGGCGCTCGGCCGCGGCAGCGCCTCTTGCCGAAAAGTCAAACGTCCGGCTCATTCTCCCACAAGGAAGGGCCCAGCCCTGAAATCTCTTGCTGCTCTTCACGGTGCCTTGGCGCCCTATCTACAGGCACAACAGCACTGGGGATCTGTGCTTTCCCAGAGACGCAACATCTCATGGCGCTCGGCCGCGGCAGAGCCTCTGGCCGAAAAGGCAAACGTCCGGCTCCTTCTCCCACAAGGAAGGGCCCAGCCCTGAAAGCTCTTGCTGCTCTTCACGGTGCCTTGGAACCCTATCTACAGGCGCAACAGCAGTGGGGATCTGTGCTTTCCCAGAGACGCAAGATCTCATGGCGCTCGGCCGCGGCAGAGCCTCTGGCCGAAAAGGCAGACGTCCGGCTCCTTCTCCCACAAGGAAGGGCCCAGCCCTGAAAGCTCTTGCTGCTCTTCACGGTGCCTTGGCGCCCTATCTACAGGCAGAAGAGCAGTGGGGATCTGTGCTTTCCCAGAGACGCAACATCTCATGGCGCTCGGCCGCGGCAGAGCCTCTTGCCGAAAAGGCAAACGTCCGGCTCCTTCTCCCACAAGGAAGGGCCCAGCCCTGAAAGCTCTTGCTGCTCTTCACGGTGCCTTGGCGCCCTATCTACAGGCACAACAGCTCTGGGGATCTGTGCTTTCCCAGAGACGCAACATCTCATGGCGCTCGGCCGCGGCAGAGCCTCTTGCCGAGAAGGCAAACGTCCGGCTCCTTCTCCCACAAGGAAGGGCCCAGCCCTCAAAGCTCTTGCTGCTCTTCACAGTGCCTTGGCGCCCTATCTACAGGCACAACAGCACTGGGGATCTGTGCTTTCCCAGAGACGCAACATCTCATGGCGCTCGGCCGCGGCAGAGCCTCTTGCCGAGAAGGCAAACGTCCGGCTCCTTCTCCCACAAGGAAGGGCCCAGCCCTCAAAGCTCTTGCTGCTCTTCACAGTGCCTTGGCGCCCTATCTACAGGCAAAACAGCACTGGGGATCTGTGCTTTCCCAGAGACGCAACATCTCATGGCGCTCGGCCGTGGCAGAGCCTCTTGCCGAAAAGGCAAACGTCCGGCTCCTTCTCCCACAAGGAAGGGCCCAGCCCTGAAAGCTCTTGCTGCTCTTCACGGTGCCTTGGCGCCCTATCTACAGGCACAACAGCAGTGGGGATCGGTGCTTTCCCAGAGACGCAACATCTCATGGCGCTCGGCCGCGGCAGAGCCTCTGGCCGAAAAGGCAAACGTCCGGCTCCTTCTCCCACAAGGAAGGGCCCAGCCCTGAAAGCTCTTGCTGCTCTTCACGGTGCCTTGGCGCCCTATCTACAGGCACAACAGCACTGGGGATCTGTGCTTTCCCAGAGACGCAACATCTCATGGCGCTCGGCCGCGGCAGAGCCTCTGGCCGAAAAGGCAAACGTCCGGCTCCTTCTCCCACAAGGAAGGGCCCAGCCCTGAAAGCTCTTGCTGCTCTTCACGGTGCCTTGGAACCCTATCTACAGGCGCAACAGCAGTGGGGATCTGTGCTTTCCCAGAGACGCAAGATCTCATGGCGCTCGGCCGCGGCAGAGCCTCTGGCCGAAAAGGCAGACGTCCGGCTCCTTCTCCCACAAGGAAGGGCCCAGCCCTGAAAGCTCTTGCTGCTCTTCACGGTGCCTTGGCGCCCTATCTACAGGCAGAAGAGCAGTGGGGATCTGTGCTTTCCCAGAGACGCAACATCTCATGGCGCTCGGCCGCGGCAGAGCCTCTTGCCGAAAAGGCAAACGTCCGGCTCCTTCTCCCACAAGGAAGGGCCCAGCCCTGAAAGCTCTTGCTGCTCTTCACGGTGCCTTGGCGCCCTATCTACAGGCACAACAGCACTGGGGATCTGTGCTTTCCCAGAGACGCAACATCTCATGGCGCTCGGCCGCGGCAGAGCCTCTTGCCGAGAAGGCAAACGTCCGGCTCCTTCTCCCACAAGGAAGGGCCCAGCCCTCAAAGCTCTTGCTGCTCTTCACAGTGCCTTGGCGCCCTATCTACAGGCAAAACAGCACTGGGGATCTGTGCTTTCCCAGAGACGCAACATCTCATGGCGCTCGGCCGTGGCAGAGCCTCTTGCCGAAAAGGCAAACGTCCGGCTCCTTCTCCCACAAGGAAGGGCCCAGCCCTGAAAGCTCTTGCTGCTCTTCACGGTGCCTTGGCGCCCTATCTACAGGCACAACAGCAGTGGGGATCGGTGCTTTCCCAGAGACGCAACATCTCATGGCGCTCGGCCGCGGCAGAGCCTCTTGCCGAAAAGGCAAACGTCCGGCTCCTTCTCCCACAAGGAAGGGGCCAGCCCTGAAAGCTCTTGCTGCTCTTCACGGTGCCTTGGCGTCCTATCTACAGGCACAACAGCACTGGGGATCTGTGCTTTCCCAGAGACGCAACATCTCATGGCGCTCGGCCGCGGCAGAGCCTCTTGCCGAAAAGGCAAACGTCCGGCTCCTTCTCCCACAAGGAAGCGCCCAGCCCTGAAAGCTCTTGCTGCTCTTCACGGTGCCTTGGCGCCCTATCTACAGGCACAACAGCACTGGGGATCTGTGCTTTCCCAGAGACGCAACATCTCATGGCGCTCGGCCGCGGCAGCGCCTCTTGCCGAAAAGTCAAACGTCCGGCTCATTCTCCCACAAGGAAGGGCCCAGCCCTGAAATCTCTTGCTGCTCTTCACGGTGCCTTGGCGCCCTATCTACAGGCACAACAGCACTGGGGATCTGTGCTTTCCCAGAGACGCAACATCTCATGGCGCTCGGCCGCGGCAGAGCCTCTTGCCGAAAAGGCAAACGTCCGGATCCATCTCCCACAGGGAAGGGCCCAGCCCTGAAAGCTGTTGCTGCTCTTCACGGTGCCTTGGCGCCCTATCTACAGGCACAACAGCACTGTGGATCTGTGCTTTCCCAGAGACGCAACATCTCACGGCGCTCGGCCGCGGCAGAGCCTCTGGCTAAAAAGGCAAACGTCCGGCTCCTTCTCCCACAAGGAAGGGCCCAGCCCTGAAAGCTCTTGCTCGTCTTCACGGTGCCTTGGCACCCTATCTACAGGCACAACAGCACTGGGGATCTGTGCTTTCCCAGAGACGCAACATCTCATGGCGCTCGGCCGCGGCAGAGCCTCTTGCCGAAAAGGCAAACGTCCGGCTCCTTCTCCCACAAGGAAGGGCCCAGCCCTGAAAGCTCTTGCTGCTCTTCACGGTGCCTTGGCGCCCTATCTACAGGCACAACAGCACTGGGGATCTGTGCTTTCCCAGAGACGCAACATCTCATGGCGCTCGGCCGCGGCAGAGCCTCTTTCCGAAAAGGCAAACGTCCGGCTCCTTCTCCCACAAGGAAGGGCCCAGCCCTGAAAGCTCTTGCTGCTCTTCACGGTGCCTTGGCACCCTATCTACAGGCACAACAGCACTGTGGATCTGTGCTTTCCCAGAGACGCAACATCTCATGGCGCTCGGCCGCGGCAGAGCCTCTTGCCGAAAAGGCAAACATCCGGCTCCTTCTCCCACAAGGAAGGGCCCAGCCCTGAAAGCTCTTGCTGCTCTTCACGGTGCCTTGGCGCCCTATCTACAGGCACAACAGCACTGGGGATCTGTGCTTTCCCAGAGACGCAACATCTCATGGCGCTCGGCCGCGGCAGAGCCTCTTGCCGAGAAGGCAAACGTCCGGCTCCTTCTCCCACAAGGAAGGGCCCAGCCCTCAAAGCTCTTGCTGCTCTTCACAGTGCCTTGGCGCCCTATCTACAGGCAAAACAGCAGTGGGGATCTGTGCTTTCCCAGAGACGCAACATCTCATGGCGCTCGGCCGCGGCAGAGCCTCTTGCCGAAAAGGCAAACGTCCGGCTCCTTCTCCCACAAGGAAGGGCCCAGCCCTCAAAGCTGTTGCTGCTCTTCACGGTGCCTTGGCGCCCTATCTACAGGCACAACAGCACTGGGGATCTGTGCTTTCCCAGAGACGCAACATCTCACGGCGCTCGGCCGCGGCAGAACCTCTTGCTGAAAAGGCAAACGTCCGGCTCCTTCTCCCACAAGGAAGGGCCCAGCCCTGAAAGCTCTTGCTGCTCTTCACGGTGCCTTGGCGCCCTATCTACAGGCACAACAGCACTGGGGATCTGTGCTTTCCCAGAGACGCAACATCTCATGGCGCTCGGCCGCGGCAGCACCTCTTGCCGAAAAGGCAAACGTCCGGCTCCTTCTCCCACAAGGAAGGGCCCAGCCCTCAAAGCTCTTGCTGCTCTTCACGGTGCCTTGGCGCCCTACCTACAGGCACAACAGCAGTGGGGATCTGTGCTTTCCCAGAGACGCAACATCTCATGGCGCTCGGCCGCGGCAGAGCCTCTTGCCGAAAAGGCAAACTTCCGGCTCCTTCTCCCACAAGGAAGGGCCCAGCCCTGAAAGCTCTTGCTGCTCTTCACGGTGCCTTGGCGCCCTATCTACAGGCACAACAGCACTGGGGATCTGTGCTTTCCCAGAGACGCAACATCTCACGGCGCTCAGCCGCGGCAGAGCCTCTTGCCGAAAAGGCAAACGTCCGGCTCCTTCTCCCACAAGGAAGGGCCCAGCCCTGAAAGCTCTTGCTGCTCTTCACAGTGCCTTGGCGCCCTATCTACAGGCACAACAGCACTGAGGATCTGTGCTTTCCCAGAGACGCAACATCTCATGGCGCTCGGCCGCGGCAGAACCTCTTGCCGAAAAGGCAAACGTCCGGCTCCTTCTCCCACAAGGAAGGGCCCAGCCCTGAAAGCTCTTGCTGCTCTTCACGGTGCCTTGGCGCCCTATTTACAGGCACAACAGCAGTGGGGATCTGTGCTTTCCCAGAGACGCAACATCTCATGGCGCTCGGCCGCGGCAGAGCCTCTGGCCGAAAAGGCAAACGTCCGGCTCCTTCTCCCACAAGGAAGGGCCCAGCCCTGAAAGCTCTTGCTGCTCTTCACGGTGCCTTGGTGCCCTATCTACAGGCACAACAGCAGTGGGGATCTGTGCTTTCCCAGAGACGCAAAATCTCATGGTGCTCGGCCGCGGCAGAGCCTCTTGCCGAAAAGGCAAACGTCCGGCTCCTTCTCTCACAAGGAAGGGCCCAGCCCTGAAAGCTCTTGCTGCTCTTCACGGTGCCTTGGCGCCCTATCCACAGGCACAACAGCAGTGGGGATCTGTGCTTTCCCAGAGACGCAACATCTCATGGCGCTCGGCCGCGGCAGAGCCTCTTGCCGAAAAGGCAAACGTCCGGCTCCTTCTCCCACAAGGAAGGGCCCAGCCCTGAAAGCTCTTGTTGCTCTTCACGGTGCCTTGGCGCCCTATCTACCGGCACAGCAGCAGTGGGGATCTGTGGTTTTCCAGAGACGCAACATCTCATGGCGCTCGGCCGCGGCAGCGCCTCTTGCCGAAAAGGCAAACATCCGGCTCCTTCTCCCACAAGGAAGGGCCCAGCCCTGAAAGCTCTTGCTGCTCTTCACGGTGCCTTGGCGCCCTATCTACAGGCACAACAGCACTGGGGATCTGTGCTTTCCCAGAGACGCAACATCTCATGGCGCTCGGCCGCAGCAGAGCCTCTTGCCGAAAAGGCAAACGTCCGGCTCCTTCTCCCACAAGGAAGGGCCCAGCCCTGAAAGCTCTTGCTGCTCTTCACGGTGCCTTGGCGCCCTATCTACAGGCAGAAGAGCAGTGGGGATCTGTGCTTTCCCAGAGACGCAACATCTCATGGCGCTCGGCCGCGGCAGAGCCTCTTGCCGAAAAGGCAAACGTCCGGCTCCTTCTCCCACAAGGAAGGGCCCAGCCCTGAAAGCTCTTGCTGCTCTTCACGGTGCCTTGGCGCCCTATCTACAGGCACAACAGCACTGGGGATCTGTGCTTTCCCAGAGACGCAACATCTCATGGCGCTCGGCCGCGGCAGAACCTCTTGCCGAAAAGGCAAACGTCCGGCTCCTTCTCCCACAAGGAAGGGCCCAGCCCTGAAAGCTCTTGCTGCTCTTCACGGTGCCTTGGCGCCCTATTTACAGGCACAACAGCAGTGGGGATCTGTGCTTTCCCAGAGACGCAACATCTCATGGCGCTCGGCCGCGGCAGAGCCTCTGGCCGAAAAGGCAAACGTCCGGCTCCTTCTCCCACAAGGAAGGGCCCAGCCCTGAAAGCTCTTGCTGCTCTTCACGGTGCCTTGGAACCCTATCTACAGGCGCAACAGCAGTGGGGATCTGTGCTTTCCCAGAGACGCAAAATCTCATGGTGCTCGGCCGCGGCAGAGCCTCTTGCCGAAAAGGCAAACGTCCGGCTCCTTCTCTCACAAGGAAGGGCCCAGCCCTGAAAGCTCTTGCTGCTCTTCACGGTGCCTTGGCGCCCTATCTACAGGCACAACAGCACTGGGGATCTGTGCTTTTCCAGAGACGCAACATCTCATGGCGCTCGGCCGCGGCAGAGCCTCTTGCCGAAAAGGCAAACGTCCGGCTCCTTCTCCCACAAGGAAGGGCCCAGCCCTGAAAGCTCTTGCTGCTCTTCACGGTGCCTTGGCGCCCTATCTACAGGCACAACAGCAGTGGGGATCTGTGCTTTCCCAGAGACGCAACATCTCATGGCGCTCGGCCGCGGCAGAGCCTCTTGCCGAAAAGGCAAACGTCCGGCTCCTTCTCCCACAAGGAAGGGCCCAGCCCTGAAAGCTCTTGTTGCTCTTCACGGTGCCTTGGCGCCCTATCTACCGGCACAGCAGCAGTGGGGATCTGTGGTTTTCCAGAGACGCAACATCTCATGGCGCTCGGCCGCGGCAGAGCCTCTTGCCGAAAAGGCAAACATCCGGCTCCTTCTCCCACAAGGAAGGGCCCAGCCCTGAAAGCTCTTGCTGCTCATCACGGTGCCTTGGCGCCCTATCTACAGGCACAACAGCACTGGGGATCTGTGCTTTCCCAGAGACGCAACATCTCATGGCGCTCGGCCGCGGCAGAGTCTCTGGCCGAAAAGGCAAACGTCCGGCTCCTTCTCCCACAAGGAAGGGCCCAGCCCTGAAAGCTCTTGCTGCTCTTCACGGTGCCTTGGCGCCCTATCTACAGGCACAACAGCACTGGGGATCTGTGCTTTCCCAGAGACGCAACATCTCATGGCGCCCGGACGCGGCAGAGCCTCTTGCCGAGAAGGCAAACGTCCGGCTCATTCTCCCACAAGGAAGGGCCCAGCCCTGAAATCTCTTGCTGCTCTTCACGGTGCCTTGGCGCCTTATCTACAGGCACAACAGCACTGGGGATCTGTGCTTTCCCAGAGACGCAACATCTCATGGCGCTCGGCCGAGGCAGAGCATCTTGCCAAAAAGGCAAACGTCCGGCTCCTTCTCCTACAAGGAAGGGCCCAGCCCTCAAAGCACTTGCTGCTCTTCACGGTGCCTTGGCGCCCTACCTACAGGCACAACAGCACTGGGGATCTGTGCTTTCCCAGAGACGCAACATCTCATGGCGCTCGGCCGCGGCAGAGCCTCTTGCCAAAAAGGCAAACGTCCGGCTCCATCTCCCACAGGGAAGGGCCCAGCCCTGAAAGCTCTTGCTGCTCTTCACGGTGTCTTGGCGCCCTCTCTACAGGCACAACAGCACTGTGGATCTGTGCTTTCCCAGAGACGCAACATCTCATGGCGCTCGGCCGCGGCAGAGCCTCTTGCCGAAAAGGCAAACGTCCGGCTCCTTCTCCCACAAGGAAGGGCCCAGCCCTGAAAGCTCTTGTTGCTCTTCACGGTGCCTTGGCGCCCTATCTACCGGCACAGCAGCAGTGGGGATCTGCGGTTTTCCAGAGACGCAACATCTCATGGCGCTCGGCCGCGGCAGAGCCTCTTGCCGAAAAGGCAAACATCCGGCTCCTTCTCCCACAAGGAAGGGCCCAGCCCTGAAAGCTCTTGCTGCTCTTCACGGTGCCTTGGCGCCCTATCTACAGGCACAACAGCACTGGGGATCTGTGCTTTCCCAGAGACGCAACATCTCATGGCGCTCAGCCGCGGCAGAGCCTCTGGCCGAAAAGGCAAACGTCCGGCTCCTTCTCCCACAAGGAAGGGCCCAGCCCTGAAAGCTCTTGCTGCTCTTCACGGTGCCTTGGCGCCCTATCTACAGGCAGAAGAGCAGTGGGGATCTGTGCTTTCCCAGAGACGCAACATCTCATGGCGCTCGGCCGCGGCAGAGCCTCTTGCCGAAAAGGCAAACGTCCGGCTCCTTCTCCCACAAGGAAGGGCCCAGCCCTCAAAGCTCTTGCTGCTCTTCACGGTGCCTTGGCGCCCTATCTACAGGCACAACAGCACTGGGGATCTGTGCTTTCCCAGAGACGCAACATCTCATGGCGCTCGGCCGCGGCAGAGCCTCTTGCCGAGAAGGCAAACGTCCGGCTCCTTCTCCCACAAGGAAGGGCCCAGCCCTCAAAGCTCTTGCTGCTCTTCACAGTGCCTTGGCGCCCTATCTACAGGCACAACAGCACTGGGGATCTGTGCTTTCCCAGAGACGCAACATCTCATGGCGCTCGGCCGCGGCAGAGCCTCTTGCCGAAAAGGCAAACGTCCGGCTCCTTCTCCCACAAGGAAGGGCCCAGCCCTCAAAGCTCTTGCTGCTCTTCACAGTGCCTTGGCGCCCTATCTACAGGCAAAACAGAACTGGGGATCTGTGCTTTCCCAGAGACGCAACATCTCATGGCGCTCGGCCGCGGCAGAGCCTCTTGCCGAAAAGGCAAACGTCCGGCTCCTTCTCCCACAAGGAAGGGCCCAGCCCTGAAAGCTCTTGCTGCTCTTCACGGTGCCTTGGCGCCCTATCTACAGGCACAACAGCACTGGGGATCTGTGCTTTCCCAGAGACGCAACATCTCATGGCGCTCGGCCGCGGCAGAGCCTCTGGCCGAAAAGGCAAACGTCCGGCTCCTTCTCCCACAAGGAAGGGCCCAGCCCTGAAAGCTCTTGCTGCTCTTCACGGTGCCTTGGCGCCCTATCTACAGGCACAACAGCACTGGGGATCTGTGCTTTCCCAGAGACGCAACATCTCATGGCGCTCGGCCGCGGCAGCACCTCTTGCCGAAAAGGCAAACGTCCGGCTCCTTCTCCCACAAGGAAGGGCCCAGCCCTGAAAGCTGTTGCTGCTCTTCATGGTGCCTTGGCGCCCTACCTACAGGCACAACAGCACTGGGGATCTGTGCTTTCCCAGAGACGCAACATCTCATGGCGCTCGGCCGCGGCAGAGCCTCTTGCCGAAAAGGCAAACGTCCGGCTCCATCTGCCACAGGGAAGGGCCCAGCCCTGAAAGCTCTTGCTGCTCTTCACGGTGCCTTGGCGCCCTCTCTACAGGCACAACAGCACTGTGGATCTGTGCTTTCCCAGAGACGCAACATCTCATGGCGCTCGGCCGCGGCAGAGCCTCTGGCTAAAAAGGCAAACGTCCGGCTCCTTCTCCCACAAGGAAGGGCCCAGCCCTGAAAGCTCTTGCTCGTCTTCACGGTGCCTTGGCACCCTATCTACAGGCACAACAGCACTGGGGATCTGTGCTTTCCCAGAGACGCAACATCTCATGGCGCTCGGCCGCGGCAGAGCCTCTGGCTAAAAAGGCAAACGTCCGGCTCCTTCTCCCACAAGGAAGGGCCCAGCCCTGAAAGCTCTTGCTGCTCTTCACGGTGCCTTGGCACCCTATCTACAGGCACAACAGCACTGGGGATCTGTGCTTTCCCAGAGACGCAACATCTCATGGCGCTCGGCCGCGGCAGAGCCTCTTGCCGAAAAGGCAAACGTCCGGCTCCTTCTCCCACAAGGAAGGGCCCAGCCCTGAAAGCTCTTGCTGCTCTTCACGGTGCCTTGGCGCCCTATCTACAGGCACAACAGCACTGGGGATCTGTGCTTTCCCAGAGACGCAACATCTCACGGCGCTCGGCCGCGGCAGAGCCTCTTGCCGAAAAGGCAAACGTCCGGCTCCTTCTCCCACAAGGAAGGGCCCAGCCCTGAAAGCTCTTGCTGCTCTTCACGGTGCCTTGGCGCCCTATCTACAGGCACAACAGCAGTGGGGATCTGTGCTTTCCCAGAGACGCAACATCTCATGGCGCTCGGCCGCGGCAGAGCCTCTTGCCGAAAAGGCAAACGTCCGGCTCCTTCTCCCACAAGGAAGGGCCCAGCCCTCAAAGCTCTTGCTGCTCTTCACAGTGCCTTGGCGCCCTATCTACAGGCACAACAGCACTGGGGATCTGTGCTTTCCCAGAGACGCAACATCTCATGGCGCTCGGCCGCGGCAGAACCTCTTGCTGAAAAGGCAAACGTCCGGCTCCTTCTCCCACAAGGAAGGGCCCAGCCCTGAAAGCTCTTGCTGCTCTTCACGGTGCCTTGGCGCCCTATCTACAGGCACAACAGCACTGGGGATCTGTGCTTTCCCAGAGACGCAATATCTCATGGCGCTCGGCCGCGGCAGAGCCTCCTGCCGAAAAGGCAAACGTCCGGCTCCTTCTCCCACAAGGAAGGGCCCAGCCCTGAAAGCTCTTGCTGCTCTTCACGGTGCCTTGGAACCCTATCTACAGGAGCAACAGCAGTGGGGATCTGTGCTTTCCCAGAGACGCAACATCTCATGGCGCTCGGCCGCGGCAGAGCCTCTTGCCGAAAAGGCAAACGTCCGGCTCCTTCTCCCACAAGGAAGGGCCCAGCCCTGAAAGCTCTTGCTGCTCTTCACGGTGCCTTGGCGCCCTATCTACAGGCACAACAGCACTGGGGATCTGTGCTTTCCCAGAGACGCAACATCTCATGGCGCTCAGCCGCGGCAGAGCCTCTTGCCGAAAAGGCAAACGTCCGGCTCCTTCTCCCACAAGGAAGGGCCCAGCCCTGAAAGCTCTTGCTGCTCATCACGGTGCCTTGGCGCCCTATTTACAGGCACAACAGCACTGGGGATCTGTGCTTTCCCAGAGACGCAACATCTCATGGCGCTCGGCCGCGGCAGAGCCTCTGGCCGAAAAGGCAAACGTCCGGCTCCTTCTCCCACAAGGAAGGGCCCAGCCCTGAAAGCTCTTGCTGCTCTTCACAGTGCCTTGGCGCCCTATCTACAGGCACAACAGCACTGGGGATCTGTGCTTTCCCAGAGACGCAACATCTCATGGCGCTCGGCCGCGGCAGAACCTCTTGCCGAAAAGGCAAACGTCCGGCTCCTTCTCCCACAAGGAAGGGCCCAGCCCTGAAAGCTGTTGCTGCTCTTCACGGTGCCTTGGCGCCCTATTTACAGGCACAACAGCAGTGGGGATCTGTGCTTTCCCAGAGACGCAACATCTCATGGCGCTTGGCCGCGGCAGAGCCTCTGGCCGAAAAGGAAAACGTCCGGCTCCTTCTCCCACAAGGAAGGGCCCAGCCCTGAAAGCTCTTGCTGCTCTTCACGGTGCCTTGGAACCCTATCTACAGGCGCAACAGCAGTGGGGATCTGTGCTTTCCCAGAGACGCAACATCTCATGGCGCTCGGCCGCGGCAGAACCTCTTGCCGAAAAGGCAAACGTCCGGCTCCTTCTCCCACAAGGAAGGGCCCAGCCCTGAAAGCTCTTGCTGCTCTTCACGGTGCCTTGGCGCCCTATTTACAGGCACAACAGCAGTGGGGATCTGTGCTTTCCCAGAGACGCAACATCTCATGGCGCTTGGCCGCGGCAGAGCCTCTGGCCGAAAAGGAAAACGTCCGGCTCCTTCTCCCACAAGGAAGGGCCCAGCCCTGAAAGCTCTTGCTGCTCTTCACGGTGCCTTGGCGCCCTATCTACAGGCAGAACAGCAGTGGGGATCTGTGCTTTTCCAGAGACGCAACATCTCATGGCGCTCGGCCGCGGCAGAGCCTCTTGCCGAAAAGGCAAACGTCCGGCTCCTTCTCCCACAAGGAAGGGCCCAGCCCTGAAAGCTCTTGCTGCTCTTCACGGTGCCTTGGCGCCCTATCTACCGGCACAGCAGCAGTGGGGATCTGTGGTTTTCCAGAGACGCAACATCTCATGGCGCTCGGCCGCGGCAGAGCCTCTTGCCGAGAAGGCAAACGTCCGTCTCCTTCTCCCACAAGGAATGGCCCAGCCCTCAAAGCTCTTGCTGCTCTTCACAGTGCCTTGGCGCCCTATCTACAGGCACAACAGCACTGGGGATCTGTGCTTTCCCAGAGACGCAACATCTCATGGCGCTCGGCCGCGGCAGAGCCTCTTGCCGAAAAGGCAAACGTCCGGCTCCTTCTCCCACAAGGAAGGGCCCAGCCCTCAAAGCTCTTGCTGCTCTTCACAGTGCCTTGGCGCCCTATCTACAGGCAAAACAGCACTGGGGATCTGTGCTTTCCCAGAGACGCAACATCTCATGGCGCTCGGCCGCGGCAGAGCCTCTTGCCGAAAAGGCAAACGTCCGGCTCCTTCTCCCACAAGGAAGGGCCCAGCCCTGAAAGCTCTTGCTGCTCTTCACGGTGCCTTGGCGCCCTATCTACAGGCACAACAGCACTGGGGATCTGTGCTTTCCCAGAGACGCAACATCTCACGGCGCTCGGCCGCGGCAGAGCCTCTTGCCGAAAAGGCAAACGTCCGGCTCCTTCTCCCACAAGGAAGGGCCCAGCCCTCAAAGCTCTTGCTGCTCTTCACAGTGCCTTGGCGCCCTATCTACAGGCACAACAGCACTGGGGATCTGTGCTTTCCCAGAGACGCAACATCTCATGGCGCTCGGCCGCGGCAGAACCTCTTGCTGAAAAGGCAAACGTCCGGCTCCTTCTCCCACAAGGAAGGGCCCAGCCCTGAAAGCTCTTGCTGCTCTTCACGGTGCCTTGGCGCCCTATCTACAGGCACAACAGCACTGGGGATCTGTGCTTTCCCAGAGACGCAATATCTCATGGCGCTCGGCCGCGGCAGAGCCTCCTGCCGAAAAGGCAAACGTCCGGCTCCTTCTCCCACAAGGAAGGGCCCAGCCCTGAAAGCTCTTGCTGCTCTTCACGGTGCCTTGGCGCCCTATCTACAGGCACAACAGCACTGGGGATCTGTGCTTTCCCAGAGACGCAACATCTCATGGCGCTCGGCCGCGGCAGAGCCTCTGGCCGAAAAGGCAAACGTCCGGCTCCTTCTCCCACAAGGAAGGGCCCAGCCCTGAAAGCTCTTGCTGCTCTTCACGGTGCCTTGGCGCCCTATCTACAGGCACAACAGCAGTGGGGATCTGTGCTTTCCCAGAGACGCAACATCTCATGGTGCTCGGCCGCGGCAGAGCCTCTTGCCGAAAAGGCAAACGTCCGGCTCCTTCTCCCACAAGGAAGGGCCCAGCCCTGAAAGCTCTTGCTGCTCTTCACGGTGCCTTGGCGCCCTATATACAGGCACAACAGCACTGGGGATCTGTGCTTTCCCAGAGACGCAACATCTCACGGCGCTCAGCCGCGGCAGAGCCTCTTGCCGAAAAGGCAAACGTCCGGCTCCTTCTCCCACAAGGAAGGGCCCAGCCCTGAAAGCTCTTGCTGCTCATCACGGTGCCTTGGCGCCCTATCTACAGGCACAACAGCACTGGGGATCTGTGCTTTCCCAGAGACGCAACATCTCATGGCGCTCGGCCGCGGCAGAGCCTCTGGCCGAAAAGGCAAACGTCCGGCTCCTTCTCCCACAAGGAAGGGCCCAGCCCTGAAAGCTCTTGCTGCTCTTCACAGTGCCTTGGCGCCCTATCTACAGGCACAACAGCAGTGGGGATCTGTGCTTTCCCAGAGACGCAACATCTCATGGCGCTCGGCCGCGGCAGAACCTCTTGCCGAAAAGGCAAACGTCCGGCTCCTTCTCCCACAAGGAAGGGCCCAGCCCTGAAAGCTCTTGCTGCTCTTCACGGTGCCTTGGCGCCCTATTTACAGGCACAACAGCAGTGGGGATCTGTGCTTTCCCAGAGACGCAACATCTCATGGCGCTTGGCCGCGGCAGAGCCTCTGGCCGAAAAGGAAAACGTCCGGCTCCTTCTCCCACAAGGAAGGGCCCAGCCCTGAAAGCTCTTGCTGCTCTTCACGGTGCCTTGGAACCCTATCTACAGGCGCAACAGCAGTGGGGATCTGTGCTTTCCCAGAGACGCAACATCTCATGGTGCTCGGCCGCGGCAGAGCCTCTTGCCGAAAAGGCAAACGTCCGGCTCCTTCTCCCACAAGGAAGGGCCCAGCCCTGAAAGCTCTTGCTGCTCTTCACGGTGCCTTGGCGCCCTATCTACAGGCACAACAGCACTGGGGATCTGTGCTTTCCCAGAGACGCAACATCTCATGGCGCTCGGCCGCGGCAGAGCCTCTTGCCGAAAAGGCAAACGTCCGGCTCCTTCTCCCACAAGGAAGGGCCCAGCCCTGAAAGCTCTTGTTGCTCTTCACGGTGCCTTGGCGCCCTATCTACCGGCACAGCAGCAGTGGGGATCTGTGGTTTTCCAGAGACGCAACATCTCATGGCGCTCGGCCGCGGCAGAGCCTCTTGCCGAAAAGGCAAACATCCGGCTCCTTCTCCCACAAGGAAGGGCCCAGCCCTGAAAGCTCTTGCTGCTCTTCACGGTGCCTTGGCGCCCTATCTACAGGCACAACAGCACTGGGGATCTGTGCTTTCCCAGAGACGCAACATCTCATGGCGCTCGGCCGCGGCAGAGCCTCTGGCCGAAAAGGCAAACGTCCGGCTCCTTCTCCCACAAGGAAGGGCCCAGCCCTGAAAGCTCTTGCTGCTCTTCACGGTGCCTTGGCGCCCTATCTACAGGCAGAAGAGCAGTGGGGATCTGTGCTTTCCCAGAGACGCAACATCTCATGGCGCTCGGCCGCGGCAGAGCCTCTTGCCGAGAAGGCAAACGTCCGTCTCCTTCTCCCACAAGGAAGGGCCCAGCCCTCAAAGCTCTTGCTGCTCTTCACAGTGCCTTGGCGCCCTATCTACAGGCACAACAGCACTGGGGATCTGTGCTTTCCCAGAGACGCAACATCTCATGGCGCTCGGCCGCGGCAGAGCCTCTTGCCGAAAAGGCAAACGTCCGGCTCCTTCTCCCACAAGGAAGGGCCCAGCCCTCAAAGCTCTTGCTGCTCTTCACAGTGCCTTGGCGCCCTATCTACAGGCAAAACAGCACTGGGGATCTGTGCTTTCCCAGAGACGCAACATCTCATGGCGCTCGGCCGCGGCAGAGCCTCTTGCCGAAAAGGCAAACGTCCGGCTCCTTCTCCCACAAGGAAGGGCCCAGCCCTGAAAGCTCTTGCTGCTCTTCACGGTGCCTTGGCGCCCTATCTACAGGCACAACAGCACTGGGGATCTGTGCTTTCCCAGAGACGCAACATCTCATGGCGCTCGGCCGCGGCAGAGCCTCTGGCCGAAAAGGCAAACGTCCGGCTCCTTCTCCCACAAGGAAGGGCCCAGCCCTGAAAGCTCTTGCTGCTCTTCACGGTGCCTTGGCGCCCTATCTACAGGCACAACAGCAGTGGGGATCTGTGCTTTCCCAGAGACGCAACATCTCATGGTGCTCGGCCGCGGCAGAGCCTCTTGCCGAAAAGGCAAACGTCCGGCTCCTTCTCCCACAAGGAAGGGCCCAGCCCTGAAAGCTCTTGCTGCTCTTCACGGTGCCTTGGCGCCCTATATACAGGCACAACAGCAGTGGGGATCTGTGCTTTTCCAGAGACGCAACATCTCATGGCGCTCGGCCGCGGCAGAGCCTCTTGCCGAAAAGGCAAACGTCCGGCTCCTTCTCCCACAAGGAAGGGCCCAGCCCTGAAAGCTCTTGTTGCTCTTCACGGTGCCTTGGCGCCCTATCTACCGGCACAACAGCACTGGGGATCTGTGCTTTCCCAGAGACGCAACATCTCATGGCGCTCGGCCGCGGCAGAGCCTCTTGCCGAAAAGGCAAACGTCCGGCTCCTTCTCCCACAAGGAAGGGCCCAGCCCTGAAAGCTCTTGCTGCTCTTCACGGTGCCTTGGCGCCCTATCTACAGGCACAACAGCACTGGGGATCTGTGCTTTCCCAGAGACGCAACATCTCACGGCGCTCGGCCGCGGCAGAGCCTCTTGCCGAAAAGGCAAACGTCCGGCTCCTTCTCCCACAAGGAAGGGCCCAGCCCTGAAAGCTCTTGCTGCTCTTCACGGTGCCTTGGCGCCCTATCTACAGGCACAACAGCAGTGGGGATCTGTGCTTTCCCAGAGACGCAACATCTCATGGCGCTCGGCCGCGGCAGAGCCTCTTGCCGAAAAGGCAAACGTCCGGCTCCTTCTCCCACAAGGAAGGGCCCAGCCCTGAAAGCTCTTGCTGCTCTTCACAGTGCCTTGGCGCCCTATCTACAGGCACAACAGCACTGGGGATCTGTGCTTTCCCAGAGACGCAACATCTCATGGCGCTCGGCCGCGGCAGAGCCTCTGGCCGAAAAGGCAAACGTCCGGCTCCTTCTCCCACAAGGAAGGGCCCAGCCCTGAAAGCTCTTGCTGCTCTTCACGGTGCCTTGGCGCCCTATCTACAGGCACAACAGCACTGGGGATCTGTGCTTTCCCAGAGACGCAACATCTCATGGTGCTCGGCCGCGGCAGAGCCTCTTGCCGAAAAGGCAAACGTCCGGCTCCTTCTCTCACAAGGAAGGGCCCAGCCCTGAAAGCTCTTGCTGCTCTTCACGGTGCCTTGGCGCCCTATCTACAGGCACAACAGCAGTGGGGATCTGTGCTTTTCCAGAGACGCAACATCTCATGGCGCTCGGCCGCGGCAGAGCCTCTTGCCGAAAAGGCAAACGTCCGGCTCCTTCTCCCACAAGGAAGGGCCCAGCCCTGAAAGCTCTTGTTGCTCTTCACGGTGCCTTGGCGCCCTATCTACCGGCACAGCAGCAGTGGGGATCTGTGGTTTTCCAGAGACGCAACATCTCATGGCGCTCGGCCGCGGCAGAGCCTCTTGCCGAAAAGGCAAACGTCCGGCTCCTTCTCCCACAAGGAAGGGCCCAGCCCTGAAAGCTCTTGCTGCTCTTCACGGTGCCTTGGCGCCCTATCTACAGGCACAACAGCACTGGGGATCTGTGCTTTCCCAGAGACGCAACATCTCATGGCGCTCGGCCGCGGCAGAGCCTCTGGCCGAAAAGGCAAACGTCCGGCTCCTTCTCCCACAAGGAAGGGCCCAGCCCTGAAAGCTCTTGCTGCTCTTCACGGTGCCTTGGCGCCCTATCTACAGGCAGAAGAGCAGTGGGGATCTGTGCTTTCCCAGAGACGCAACATCTCATGGCGCTCGGCCGCGGCAGAGCCTCTTGCCGAAAAGGCAAACGTCCGGCTCCTTCTCCCACAAGGAAGGGCCCAGCCCTGAAAGCTCTTGCTGCTCTTCACGGTGCCTTGGCGCCCTATCTACAGGCACAACAGCACTGGGGATCTGTGCTTTCCCAGAGACGCAACATCTCATGGCGCTCGGCCGCGGCAGAGCCTCTTGCCGAGAAGGCAAACGTCCGGCTCCTTCTCCCACAAGGAAGGGCCCAGCCCTCAAAGCTCTTGCTGCTCTTCACAGTGCCTTGGCGCCCTATCTACAGGCACAACAGCACTGGGGATCTGTGCTTTCCCAGAGACGCAACATCTCATGGCGCTCGGCCGCGGCAGAGCCTCTTGCCGAAAAGGCAAACGTCCGGCTACTTCTCCCACAAGGGAGGGCCCAGCCCTGAAAGCTCTTGCTCGTCTTCACGGTGCCTTGGCGCCCTATCTACAGGCAGAAGAGCACTGGGGATCTGTGCTTTCCCAGAGACGCAACATCTCATGGCGCTCGGCCGCGGCAGAGCCTCTGGCTAAAAAGGCAAACGTCCGGCTCCTTCTCCCACAAGGAAGGGCCCAGCCCTGAAAGCTCTTGCTGCTCTTCACGGTGCCTTGGCGCCCTATCTACAGGCACAACAGCAGTGGGGATCTGTGCTTTCCCAGAGACGCAACATCTCATGGCGCTCGGCCGCGGCAGAGCCTCTTGCCGAAAAGGCAAACGTCCGGCTCCTTCTCCCACAAGGAAGGGCCCAGCCCTGAAAGCTCTTGCTGCTCTTCACGGTGCCTTGGCGCCCTATCTACAGGCACAACAGCACTGGGGATCTGTGCTTTCCCAGAGACGCAACATCTCACGGCGCTCGGCCGCGGCAGAGCCTCTTGCCGAAAAGGCAAACATCCGGCTCCTTCTCCCACAAGGAAGGGCCCAGCCCTGAAAGCTCTTGCTGCTCTTCACGGTGCCTTGGCGCCCTATCTACAGGCACAACAGCAGTGGGGATCTGTGCTTTCCCAGAGACGCAACATCTCACGGCGCTCGGCCGCGGCAGAGCCTCTTGCCGAAAAGGCAAACGTCCGGCTCCTTCTCCCACAAGGAAGGGCCCAGCCCTGAAAGCTCTTGCTGCTCTTCACGGTGCCTTGGTACCCTATCTACAGGCGCAACAGCAGTGGGGATCTGTGCTTTCCCAGAGACGCAAAATCTCATGGTGCTCGGCCGCGGCAGAGCCTCTTGCCGAAAAGGCAAACGTCCGGCTCCTTCTCTCACAAGGAAGGGCCCAGCCCTGAAAGCTCTTGCTGCTCTTCACGGTGCCTTGGCGCCCTATCTACAGGCACAACAGCAGTGGGGATCTGTGCTTTTCCAGAGACGCAACATCTCATGGCGCTCGGCCGCGGCAGCGCCTCTTGCCAAAAAGGCAAACGTCCGGCTCCTTCTCCCACAGGGAAGGGCCCAGCCCTGAAAGCTCTTGCTGCTCTTCACGGTGCCTTGGCGCCCTATCTACAGGCACAACAGCACTGGGGATCTGTGCTTTCGCAGAGACGCAACATCTCATGGCGCTCGGCCGCGGCAGAGCCTCTTGCCGAAAAGGCAAACGTCCGGCTCCTTCTCCCACAAGGAAGGGCCCAGCCCTGAAAGCTCTTGTTGCTCTTCACGGTGCCTTGGCGCCCTATCTACCGGCACAGCAGCAGTGGGGATCTGTGGTTTTCCAGAGACGCAACATCTCATGGCGCTCGGCCGCGGCAGAGCCTCTTGCCGAAAAGGCAAACATCCGGCTCCTTCTCCCACAAGGAAGGGCCCAGCCCTGAAAGCTCTTGCTGCTCTTCACGGTGCCTTGGCGCCCTATCTACAGGCACAACAGCACTGGGGATCTGTGCTTTCCCAGAGACGCAACATCTCATGGCGCTCGGCCGCGGCAGAGCCTCTGGCCGAAAAGGCAAACGTCCGGCTCCTTCTCCCACAAGGAAGGGCCCAGCCCTGAAAGCTCTTGCTGCTCTTCACGGTGCCTTGGCACCCTATCTACAGGCAGAAGAGCAGTGGGGATCTGTGCTTTCCCAGAGACGCAACATCTCATGGCGCTCGGCCGCGGCAGAGCCTCTTGCCGAAAAGGCAAACGTCCGGCTCCTTCTCCCACAAGGAAGGGCCCAGCCCTGAAAGCTCTTGCTGCTCTTCACGGTGCCTTGGCGCCCTATCTACAGGCACAAGAGCACTGGGGATCTGTGCTTTCCCAGAGACGCAACATCTCATGGCGCTCGGCCGCGGCAGAGCCTCTTGCCGAGAAGGCAAACGTCCGGCTCCTTCTCCCACAAGGAAGGGCCCAGCCCTCAAAGCTCTTGCTGCTCTTCACAGTGCCTTGGCGCCCTATCTACAGGCACAACAGCACTGGGGATCTGTGCTTTCCCAGAGACGCAACATCTCATGGCGCTCGGCCGCGGCAGAGCCTCTTGCCGAGAAGGCAAACGTCCGGCTCCTTCTCCCACAAGGAAGGGCCCAGCCCTCAAAGCTCTTGCTGCTCTTCACAGTGCCTTGGCGCCCTATCTACAGGCAAAACAGCACTGGGGATCTGTGCTTTCCCAGAGACGCAACATCTCATGGCGCTCGGCCGCGGCAGAGCCTCTTGCCGAAAAGGCAAACGTCCGGCTCCTTCTCCCACAAGGAAGGGCCCAGCCCTGAAAGCTCTTGCTGCTCTTCACGGTGCCTTGGAACCCTATCTACAGGCGCAACAGCAGTGGGGATCTGTGCTTTCCCAGAGACGCAACATCTCATGGTGCTCGGCCGCGGCAGAGCCTCTTGCCGAAAATTCAAACGTCCGGCTCCTTCTCTCACAAGGAAGGGCCCAGCCCTGAAAGCTCTTGCTGCTCTTCACGGTGCCTTGGCACCCTATCTACAGGCACAACAGCACTGGGGATCTGTGCTTTCCCAGAGACGCAACATCTCATGGCGCTCGGCCGCGGCAGCGCCTCTTGCCGAAAAGGCAAACGTCCGGCTCCTTCTCCCACAAGGAAGGGCCCAGCCCTCAAAGCTCTTGCTGCTCTTCACGGTGCCTTGGAACCCTATCTACAGGCGCAACAGCAGTGGGGATCTGTGCTTTCCCAGAGACGCAAAATCTCATGGTGCTCGGCCGCGGCAGAGCCTCTTGCCGAAAATTCAAACGTCCGGCTCCTTCTCTCACAAGGAAGGGCCCAGCCCTGAAAGCTCTTGCTGCTCTTCACGGTGCCTTGGCACCCTATCTACAGGCACAACAGCAGTGGGGATCTGTGCTTTCCCAGAGACGCAACATCTCATGGCGCTCGGCCGCGGCAGCGCCTCTTGCCGAAAAGTCAAACGTCCGGCTCCTTCTCCCACAAGGAAGGGCCCAGCCCTGAAATCTCTTGCTGCTCTTCACGGTGCCTTGGCGCCCTATCTACAGGCACAACAGCAGTGGGGATCTGTGCTTTCCCAGAGACGCAACATCTCATGGCGCTCGGCCGCGGCAGAGCCTCTTGCCGAAAAGGCAAACGTCCGGCTCCTTCTCCCACAAGGAAGGGCCCAGCCCTGAAAGCTCTTGTTGCTCTTCACGGTGCCTTGGCGCCCTATCTACCGGCACATCAGCAGTGGGGATCTGTGGTTTTCCAGAGACGCAACATCTCATGGCGCTCGGCCGCGGCAGAGCCTCTTGCCGAAAAGGCAAACGTCCGGCTCCTTCTCCCACAAGGAAGGGCCCAGCCCTGAAAGCTCTTGCTGCTCTTCACGGTGCCTTGGCGCCCTATCTACAGGCACAACAGCACTGGGGATCTGTGCTTTCCCAGAGACCCAACATCTCATGGCGCTCGGCCGCGGCAGAGCCTCTGGCCGAAAAGGCAAACGTCCGGCTCCTTCTCCCACAAGGAAGGGCCCAGCCCTGAAAGCTCTTGCTGCTCTTCACGGCGCCTTGGCGCCCTATCTACAGGCAGAAGAGCAGTGGGGATCTGTGCTTTCCCAGAGACGCAACATCTCATGGCGCTCGGCCGCAGCAGAGCCTCTTGCCGAAAAGTCAAACGTCCGGCTCCTTCTCCCACAAGGAAGGGCCCAGCCCTGAAAGCTCTTGCTGCTCTTCACGGTGCCTTGGCGCCCTATCTACAGGCACAACAGCACTGGGGATCTGTGCTTTCCCAGAGACGCAACATCTCATGGCGCTCGGCCGCGGCAGAGCCTCTTGCCGAGAAGGCAAACGTCCGGCTCCTTCTCCCACAAGGAAGGGCCCAGCCCTCAAAGCTCTTGCTGCTCTTCACAGTGCCTTGGCGCCCTATCTACAGGCAAAACAGCACTGGGGATCTGTGCTTTCCCAGAGACGCAACATCTCATGGCGCTCGGCCGCGCTAGAGCCTCTTGCCGAAAAGGCAAACGTCCGGCTCCTTCTCCCACAAGGAAGGGCCCAGCCCTGAAAGCTCTTGCTGCTCTTCACGGTGCCTTGGCGCCCTATCTACAGGCACAACAGCACTGGGGATCTGTGCTTTCCCAGAGACGCAACATCTCATGGCGCTCGGCCGCGGCAGAGCCTCTTGCCGAAAAGGCAAACGTCCGGCTCCTTCTCCCACAAGGAAGGGCCCAGCCCTGAAAGCTCTTGCTGCTCTTCACGGTGCCTTGGCGCCCTATCTACAGGCACAACAGCACTGGGGATCTGTGCTTTCCCAGAGACGCAACATCTCATGGCGCTCGGCCGCGGCAGAGCCTCTTGCCGAGAAGGCAAACGTCCGGCTCCTTCTCCCACAAGGAAGGGCCCAGCCCTCAAAGCTCTTGCTGCTCTTCACAGTGCCTTGGCGCCCTATCTACAGGCACAACAGCACTGGGGATCTGTGCTTTCCCAGAGACGCAACATCTCATGGCGCTCGGCCGCGGCAGAGCCTCTTGCCGAGAAGGCAAACGTCCGGCTCCTTCTCCCACAAGGAAGGGCCCAGCCCTGAAAGCTCTTGCTGCTCTTCACAGTGCCTTGGCGCCCTATCTACAGGCACAACAGCACTGGGGATCTGTGCTTTCCCAGAGACGCAACATCTCATGGCGCTCGGCCGCGGCAGAGCCTCTTGCCGAGAAGGCAAACGTCCGGCTCCTTCTCCCACAAGGAAGGGCCCAGCCCTGAAAGCTGTTGCTGCTCTTCACGGTGCCTTGGCGCCCTATCTACAGGCAAAACAGCACTGGGGATCTGTGCTTTCCCAGAGACGCAACATCTCATGGCGCTCGGCCGCGGCAGAGCCTCTTGCCGAAAAGGCAAACGTCCGGCTCCTTCTCCCACAAGGAAGGGCCCAGCCCTCAAAGCTCTTGCTGCTCTTCACGGTGCCTTGGCGCCCTATCTACAGGCAAAACAGCACTGGGGATCTGTGCTTTCCCAGAGACGCAACATCTCATGGCGCTCGGCCGCGGCAGAGCCTCTTGCCGAGAAGGCAAACGTCCGGCTCCTTCTCCCACAAGGAAGGGCCCAGCCCTGAAAGCTCTTGCTGCTCTTCACGGTGCCTTGGCGCCCTATCTACAGGCACAACAGCAGTGGGGATCTGTGCTTTCCCAGAGACGCAACATCTCATGGCGCTCGGCCGCGGCAGAGCCTCTTGCCGAGAAGGCAAACGTCCGGCTCCTTCTCCCACAAGGAAGGGCCCAGCCCTCAAAGCTCTTGCTGCTCTTCACAGTGCCTTAGCGCCCTATCTACAGGCACAACAGCACTGGGGATCTGTGCTTTCCCAGAGACGCAACATCTCATGGCGCTCGGCCGCGGCAGAGCCTCTTGCCGAAAAGGCAAACGTCCGGCTCCTTCTCCCACAAGGAAGGGCCCAGCCCTGAAAGCTCTTGCTGCTCTTCACGGTGCCTTGGCGCCCTATCTACAGGCAGAACAGCAGTGGGGATCTGTGCTTTCCCAGAGACGCAACATCTCATGGCGCTCGGCCGCGGCAGAGCCTCTTGCCGAAAAGGCAAACGTCCGGCTCCTTCTCCCACAAGGAAGGGGCCAGCCCTGAAAGCTCTTGCTGCTCTTCACGGTGCCTTGGCGTCCTATCTACAGGCACAACAGCACTGGGGATCTGTGCTTTCCCAGAGACGCAACATCTCATGGCGCTCGGCCGCGGCAGAGCCTCTTGCCGAAAAGGCAAACGTCCGGCTCCTTCTCCCACAAGGAAGGGCCCAGCCCTGAAAGCTCTTGCTGCTCTTCACGGTGCCTTGGCGCCCTATCTACAGGCACAACAGCACTGGGGATCTGTGCTTTCCCAGAGACGCAACATCTCATGGCGCTCGGCCGCGGCAGCGCCTCTTGCCGAAAAGGCAAACGTCCGGCTCCATCTCCCACAGGGAAGGGCCCAGCCCTGAAAGCTCTTGCTGCTCTTCACGGTGCCTAGGCGCCCTCTCTACAGGCACAACAGCACTGGGGATCTGTGCTTTCCCAGAGACGCAACATCTCACGGCGCTCGGCCACGGCAGAGCCTCTGGCTAAAAAGGCAAACGTCCGGCTCCTTCTCCCACAAGGAAGGGCCCAGCCCTGAAAGCTCTTGCTCCTCTTCACGGTGCCTTGGCACCCTATCTACAGGCACAACAGCACTGGGGATCTGTGCTTTCCCAGAGACGCAACATCTCATGGCGCTCGGCCGCGCTAGAGCCTCTTGCCGAAAAGGCAAACGTCCGGCTCCTTCTCCCACAAGGAAGGGCCCAGCCCTGAAAGCTCTTGTTGCTCTTCACGGTGCCTTGGCGCCCTATCTACCAGCACAGCAGCAGTGGGGATCTGTGGTTTTCCAGAGACGCAACATCTCATGGCGCTCGGCCGCGGCAGAGCCTCTTGCCGAAAAGGCAAACGTCCGGCTCCTTCTCCCACAAGGAAGGGCCCAGCCCTGAAAGCTCTTGCTGCTCTTCACGGTGCCTTGGCGCCCTATCTACAGGCACAACAGCAGTGGGGATCTGTGCTTTCCCAGAGACGCAACATCTCATGGCGCTCGGCCGCGGCAGAGCCTCTGGCCGAAAAGGCAAACGTCCGGCTCCTTCTCCCACAAGGAAGGGCCCAGCCCTGAAAGCTCTTGCTGCTCTTCACGGTGCCTTGGCGCCCTATCTACAGGCAGAAGAGCAGTGGGGATCTGTGCTTTCCCAGAGACGCAACATCTCATGGCGCTCGGCCGCAGCAGAGCCTCTTGCCGAAAAGGCAAACGTCCGGCTCCTTCTCCCACAAGGAAGGGGCCAGCCCTGAAAGCTCTTGCTGCTCTTCACGGTGCCTTGGCGCCCTATCTACAGGCAAAACAGCAGTGGGGATCTGTGCTTTCCCAGAGACGCAACATCTCATGGCGCTCGGCCGCGGCAGAGCCTCTTGCCGAGAAGGCAAACGTCCGGCTCCTTCTCCCACAAGGAAGGGGCCAGCCCTGAAAGCTCTTGCTGCTCTTCACGGTGCCTTGGCGCCCTATCTACAGGCAAAACAGCAGTGGGGATCTGTGCTTTCCCAGAGACGCAACATCTCATGGCGCTCGGCCGCGGCAGAGCCTCTTGCCGAGAAGGCAAACGTCCGGCTCCTTCTCCCACAAGGAAGGGCCCAGCCCTGAAAGCTCTTGCTGCTCTTCACGGTGCCTTGGCGTCCTATCTACAGGCACAACAGCACTGGGGATCTGTGCTTTCCCAGAGACGCAACATCTCATGGCGCTCGGCCGCGGCAGCGCCTCTTGCCGAAAAGTCAAACGTCCGGCTCATTCTCCCACAAGGAAGGGCCCAGCCCTGAAATCTCTTGCTGCTCTTCACGGTGCCTTGGCGCCCTATCTACAGGCACAACAGCACTGGGGATCTGTGCTTTCCCAGAGACGCAACATCTCATGGCGCTCGGCCGCGGCAGAGCCTCTTGCCGAAAAGGCAAACGTCCGGCTCCTTCTCCCACAAGGAAGGGCCCAGCCCTGAAAGCTCTTGCTGCTCTTCACAGTGCCTTGGCGCCCTACCTACAGGCACAACAGCACTGGGGATCTGTGCTTTCCCAGAGACGCAACATCTCATGGCGCTCGGCCGCGGCAGAGCATCTTGCCGAAAAGGCAAACGTCCGGATCCTTCTCCCACAAGGAAGGGCCCAGCCCTGAAAGCTCTTGCTGCTCTTCACGGTGCCTTGGCGTCCTATCTACAGGCACAACAGCACTGGGGATCTGTGCTTTCCCAGAGACGCAACATCTCATGGCGCTCGGCCGCGGCAGAGCCTCTTGCCGAAAAGGCAAACGTCCGGCTCCTTCTCCCACAAGGAAGGGCCCAGCCCTCAAAGCTCTTGCTGCTCTTCACAGTGCCTTGGCGCCCTATCTACAGGCAAAACAGCACTGGGGATCTGTGCTTTCCCAGAGACGCAACATCTCATGGCGCTCGGCCGCGGCAGAGCCTCTTGCCGAGAAGGCAAACGTCCGGCTCCTTCTCCCACAAGGAAGGGCCCAGCCCTGAAAGCTCTTGCTCCTCTTCACGGTGCCTTGGCACCCTATCTACAGGCACAACAGCAGTGGGGATCTGTGCTTTTCCAGAGACGCAACATCTCATGGCGCTCGGCCGCGGCAGAGCCTCTTGCCGAAAAGGCAAACGTCCGGCTCCTTCTCCCACAAGGAAGGGCCCAGCCCTCAAAGCTCTTGCTGCTCTTCACAGTGCCTTGGCGCCCTATCTACAGGCACAACAGCACTGGGGATCTGTGCTTTCCCAGAGACGCAACATCTCATGGCGCTCGGCCGCGGCAGAGCCTCTTGCCGAGAAGGCAAACGTCCGGCTCCTTCTCCCACAAGGAAGGGCCCAGCCCTGAAAGCTCTTGCTGCTCTTCACAGTGCCTTGGCGCCCTATCTACAGGCAAAACAGCACTGGGGATCTGTGCTTTCCCAGAGACGCAACATCTCATGGCGCTCGGCCGCGCTAGAGCCTCTTGCCGAAAAGGCAAACGTCCGGCTCCTTCTCCCACAAGGAAGGGCCCAGCCCTGAAAGCTCTTGCTGCTCTTCACGGTGCCTTGGCGCCCTATCTACAGGCACAACAGCACTGGGGATCTGTGCTTTCCCAGAGACGCAACATCTCATGGCGCTCGGCCGCGGCAGAGCCTCTTGCCGAAAAGGCAAACGTCCGGCTCCTTCTCCCACAAGGAAGGGCCCAGCCCTGAAAGCTCTTGCTGCTCTTCACGGTGCCTTGGCGCCCTATCTACAGGCACAACAGCACTGGGGATCTGTGCTTTCCCAGAGACGCAACATCTCATGGCGCTCGGCCGCGGCAGAGCCTCTTGCCGAGAAGGCAAACGTCCGGCTCCTTCTCCCACAAGGAAGGGCCCAGCCCTCAAAGCTCTTGCTGCTCTTCACAGTGCCTTGGCGCCCTATCTACAGGCACAACAGCACTGGGGATCTGTGCTTTCCCAGAGACGCAACATCTCATGGCGCTCGGCCGCGGCAGAGCCTCTTGCCGAGAAGGCAAACGTCCGGCTCCTTCTCCCACAAGGAAGGGCCCAGCCCTCAAAGCTCTTGCTGCTCTTCACAGTGCCTTGGCGCCCTATCTACAGGCACAACAGCACTGGGGATCTGTGCTTTCCCAGAGACGCAACATCTCATGGCGCTCGGCCGCGGCAGAGCCTCTTGCCGAGAAGGCAAACGTCCGGCTCCTTCTCCCACAAGGAAGGGCCCAGCCCTGAAAGCTGTTGCTGCTCTTCACGGTGCCTTGGCGCCCTATCTACAGGCAAAACAGCACTGGGGATCTGTGCTTTCCCAGAGACGCAACATCTCATGGCGCTCGGCCGCGGCAGAGCCTCTTGCCGAAAAGGCAAACGTCCGGCTCCTTCTCCCACAAGGAAGGGCCCAGCCCTCAAAGCTCTTGCTGCTCTTCACGGTGCCTTGGCGCCCTATCTACAGGCAAAACAGCACTGGGGATCTGTGCTTTCCCAGAGACGCAACATCTCATGGCGCTCGGCCGCGGCAGAGCCTCTTGCCGAGAAGGCAAACGTCCGGCTCCTTCTCCCACAAGGAAGGGCCCAGCCCTGAAAGCTCTTGCTGCTCTTCACGGTGCCTTGGCGCCCTATCTACAGGCACAACAGCAGTGGGGATCTGTGCTTTCCCAGAGACGCAACATCTCATGGCGCTCGGACCGCGGCAGAGCCTCTTGCCGAGAAGGCAAACGTCCGGCTCCTTCTCCCACAAGGAAGGGCCCAGCCCTCAAAGCTCTTGCTGCTCTTCACAGTGCCTTAGCGCCCTATCTACAGGCACAACAGCACTGGGGATCTGTGCTTTCCCAGAGACGCAACATCTCATGGCGCTCGGCCGCGGCAGAGCCTCTTGCCGAAAAGGCAAACGTCCGGCTCCTTCTCCCACAAGGAAGGGCCCAGCCCTGAAAGCTCTTGCTGCTCTTCACGGTGCCTTGGCGCCCTATCTACAGGCAGAACAGCAGTGGGGATCTGTGCTTTCCCAGAGACGCAACATCTCATGGCGCTCGGCCGCGGCAGAGCCTCTTGCCGAAAAGGCAAACGTCCGGCTCCTTCTCCCACAAGGAAGGGGCCAGCCCTGAAAGCTCTTGCTGCTCTTCACGGTGCCTTGGCGTCCTATCTACAGGCACAACAGCACTGGGGATCTGTGCTTTCCCAGAGACGCAACATCTCATGGCGCTCGGCCGCGGCAGAGCCTCTTGCCGAAAAGGCAAACGTCCGGCTCCTTCTCCCACAAGGAAGGGCCCAGCCCTGAAAGCTCTTGCTGCTCTTCACGGTGCCTTGGCGCCCTATCTACAGGCACAACAGCACTGGGGATCTGTGCTTTCCCAGAGACGCAACATCTCATGGCGCTCGGCCGCGGCAGCGCCTCTTGCCGAAAAGGCAAACGTCCGGCTCCATCTCCCACAGGGAAGGGCCCAGCCCTGAAAGCTCTTGCTGCTCTTCACGGTGCCTAGGCGCCCTCTCTACAGGCACAACAGCACTGGGGATCTGTGCTTTCCCAGAGACGCAACATCTCACGGCGCTCGGCCACGGCAGAGCCTCTGGCTAAAAAGGCAAACGTCCGGCTCCTTCTCCCACAAGGAAGGGCCCAGCCCTGAAAGCTCTTGCTCCTCTTCACGGTGCCTTGGCACCCTATCTACAGGCACAACAGCACTGGGGATCTGTGCTTTCCCAGAGACGCAACATCTCATGGCGCTCGGCCGCGCTAGAGCCTCTTGCCGAAAAGGCAAACGTCCGGCTCCTTCTCCCACAAGGAAGGGCCCAGCCCTGAAAGCTCTTGTTGCTCTTCACGGTGCCTTGGCGCCCTATCTACCAGCACAGCAGCAGTGGGGATCTGTGGTTTTCCAGAGACGCAACATCTCATGGCGCTCGGCCGCGGCAGAGCCTCTTGCCGAAAAGGCAAACGTCCGGCTCCTTCTCCCACAAGGAAGGGCCCAGCCCTGAAAGCTCTTGCTGCTCTTCACGGTGCCTTGGCGCCCTATCTACAGGCACAACAGCAGTGGGGATCTGTGCTTTCCCAGAGACGCAACATCTCATGGCGCTCGGCCGCGGCAGAGCCTCTGGCCGAAAAGGCAAACGTCCGGCTCCTTCTCCCACAAGGAAGGGCCCAGCCCTGAAAGCTCTTGCTGCTCTTCACGGTGCCTTGGCGCCCTATCTACAGGCAGAAGAGCAGTGGGGATCTGTGCTTTCCCAGAGACGCAACATCTCATGGCGCTCGGCCGCAGCAGAGCCTCTTGCCGAAAAGGCAAACGTCCGGCTCCTTCTCCCACAAGGAAGGGGCCAGCCCTGAAAGCTCTTGCTGCTCTTCACGGTGCCTTGGCGCCCTATCTACAGGCAAAACAGCAGTGGGGATCTGTGCTTTCCCAGAGACGCAACATCTCATGGCGCTCGGCCGCGGCAGAGCCTCTTGCCGAGAAGGCAAACGTCCGGCTCCTTCTCCCACAAGGAAGGGCCCAGCCCTGAAAGCTCTTGCTGCTCTTCACGGTGCCTTGGCGTCCTATCTACAGGCACAACAGCACTGGGGATCTGTGCTTTCCCAGAGACGCAACATCTCATGGCGCTCGGCCGCGGCAGCGCCTCTTGCCGAAAAGTCAAACGTCCGGCTCATTCTCCCACAAGGAAGGGCCCAGCCCTGAAATCTCTTGCTGCTCTTCACGGTGCCTTGGCGCCCTATCTACAGGCACAACAGCACTGGGGATCTGTGCTTTCCCAGAGACGCAACATCTCATGGCGCTCGGCCGCGGCAGAGCCTCTTGCCGAAAAGGCAAACGTCCGGCTCCTTCTCCCACAAGGAAGGGCCCAGCCCTGAAAGCTGTTGCTGCTCTTCACAGTGCCTTGGCGCCCTACCTACAGGCACAACAGCACTGGGGATCTGTGCTTTCCCAGAGACGCAACATCTCATGGCGCTCGGCCGCGGCAGAGCATCTTGCCGAAAAGGCAAACGTCCGGATCCTTCTCCCACAAGGAAGGGCCCAGCCCTGAAAGCTCTTGCTGCTCTTCACGGTGCCTTGGCGTCCTATCTACAGGCACAACAGCACTGGGGATCTGTGCTTTCCCCAGAGACGCAACATCTCATGGCGCTCGGCCGCGGCAGAGCCTCTTGCCGAAAAGGCAAACGTCCGGCTCCTTCTCCCACAAGGAAGGGCCCAGCCCTCAAAGCTCTTGCTGCTCTTCACAGTGCCTTGGCGCCCTATCTACAGGCAAAACAGCACTGGGGATCTGTGCTTTCCCAGAGACGCAACATCTCATGGCGCTCGGCCGCGGCAGAGCCTCTTGCCGAGAAGGCAAACGTCCGGCTCCTTCTCCCACAAGGAAGGGCCCAGCCCTGAAAGCTCTTGCTCCTCTTCACGGTGCCTTGGCACCCTATCTACAGGCACAACAGCAGTGGGGATCTGTGCTTTTCCAGAGACGCAACATCTCATGGCGCTCGGCCGCGGCAGAGCCTCTTGCCGAAAAGGCAAACGTCCGGCTCCTTCTCCCACAAGGAAGGGCCCAGCCCTCAAAGCTCTTGCTGCTCTTCACAGTGCCTTGGCGCCCTATCTACAGGCACAACAGCACTGGGGATCTGTGCTTTCCCAGAGACGCAACATCTCATGGCGCTCGGCCGCGGCAGAGCCTCTTGCCGAGAAGGCAAACGTCCGGCTCCTTCTCCCACAAGGAAGGGCCCAGCCCTGAAAGCTCTTGCTGCTCTTCACGGTGCCTTGGCGCCCTATCTACAGGCACAACAGCAGTGGGGATCTGTGCTTTCCCAGAGACGCAACATCTCATGGCGCTCGGCCCCGGCAGAGCCTCTTGCCGAAAAGGCAAACGTCCGGCTCCTTCTCCCACAAGGAAGGGCCCAGCCCTGAAAGCTCTTGCTGCTCTTCACGGTGCCTTGGCGCCCTATCTACAGGCAAAACAGCACTGGGGATCTGTGCTTTCCCAGAGACGCAACATCTCATGGCGCTCGGCCGCGGCAGAGCCTCTTGCCGAGAAGGCAAACGTCCGCCTCCTTCTCCCACAAGGAAGGGCCCAGCCCTGAAAGCTCTTGCTGCTCTTCACAGTGCCTTGGCGCCCTATCTACAGGCACAAGAGCACTGGGGATCTGTGCTTTCCCAGAGACGCAACATCTCATGGCGCTCGCCGCGGCAGAGCCTCTTGCCGAGAAGGCAAACGTCCGGCTCCTTCTCCCACAAGGAAGGGCCCAGCCCTCAAAGCTCTTGCTGCTCTTCACAGTGCCTTAGCGCCCTATCTACAGGCAAAACAGCACTGGGGATCTGTGCTTTCCCAGAGACGCAACATCTCATGGCGCTCGGCCGCGGCAGAGCCTCTTGCCGAAAAGGCAAACGTCCGGCTCCTTCTCCCACAAGGAAGGGCCCAGCCCTGAAAGCTCTTGCTGCTCTTCACGGTGCCTTGGCGCCCTATCTACAGGCACAACAGCAGTGGGGATCTGTGCTTTCCCAGAGACGCAACATCTCATGGCGCTCGGCCGCGGCTAGAGCCTCTTGCCGAAAAGGCAAACGTCCAGCTCCTTCTCCCACAAGGAAGGGCCCAGCCCTGAAAGCTCTTGCTGCTCTTCACGGTGCCTTGGCGCCCTATCTACAGGCACAACAGCACTGGGGATCTGTGCTTTCCCAGAGACGCAAGATCTCATGGCGCTCGGCCGCTGGCAGCGCCTCTTGCCGAAAAGTCAAACGTCCGGCTCATTCTCCCACAAGGAAGGGCCCAGCCCTGAAATCTCTTGCTGCTCTTCACGGTGCCTTGGCGCCCTATCTACAGGCACAACAGCACTGGGGATCTGTGCTTTCCCAGAGACGCAACATCTCATGGCGCTCGGCCGCGGCAGAGCCTCTTGCCGAAAAGGCAAACGTCCGGCTCCTTCTCCCACAAGGAAGGGCCCAGCCCTGAAAGCTGTTGCTGCTCTTCACAGTGCCTTGGCGCCCTACCTACAGGCACAACAGCACTGGGGATCTGTGCTTTCCCAGAGACGCAACATCTCATGGCGCTCGGCCGCGGCAGAGCCTCTTGCCGAAAAGGCAAACGTCCGGCTCCATCTCCCACAGGGAAGGGCCCAGCCCTGAAAGCTCTTGCTGCTCTTCACGGTGCCTTGGCGCCCTCTCTACAGGCACAACAGCACTGGGGATCTGTGCTTTCCCAGAGACGCAACATCTCATGGCGCTCGGCCGCGGCAGAGCCTCTTGCCGAAAAGGCAAACGTCCGGCTCCTTCTCCCACAAGGAAGGGCCCAGCCCTGAAAGCTGTTGCTGCTCTTCACAGTGCCTTGGCGCCCTACCTACAGGCACAACAGCACTGGGGATCTGTGCTTTCCCAGAGACGCAACATCTCATGGCGCTCGGCCGCGGCAGAGCATCTTGCCGAAAAGGCAAACGTCCGGATCCTTCTCCCACAAGGAAGGGCCCAGCCCTGAAAGCTCTTGCTGCTCTTCACGGTGCCTTGGCGTCCTATCTACAGGCACAACAGCACTGGGGATCTGTGCTTTCCCAGAGACGCAACATCTCATGGCGCTCGGCCGCGGCAGAGCCTCTTGCCGAAAAGGCAAACGTCCGGCTCCTTCTCCCACAAGGAAGGGCCCAGCCCTCAAAGCTCTTGCTGCTCTTCACAGTGCCTTGGCGCCCTATCTACAGGCAAAACAGCACTGGGGATCTGTGCTTTCCCAGAGACGCAACATCTCATGGCGCTCGGCCGCGGCAGAGCCTCTTGCCGAGAAGGCAAACGTCCGGCTCCTTCTCCCACAAGGAAGGGCCCAGCCCTGAAAGCTCTTGCTCCTCTTCACGGTGCCTTGGCACCCTATCTACAGGCACAACAGCAGTGGGGATCTGTGCTTTTCCAGAGACGCAACATCTCATGGCGCTCGGCCGCGGCAGAGCCTCTTGCCGAAAAGGCAAACGTCCGGCTCCTTCTCCCACAAGGAAGGGCCCAGCCCTCAAAGCTCTTGCTGCTCTTCACAGTGCCTTGGCGCCCTATCTACAGGCACAACAGCACTGGGGATCTGTGCTTTCCCAGAGACGCAACATCTCATGGCGCTCGGCCGCGGCAGAGCCTCTTGCCGAGAAGGCAAACGTCCGGCTCCTTCTCCCACAAGGAAGGGCCCAGCCCTGAAAGCTCTTGCTGCTCTTCACGGTGCCTTGGCGCCCTATCTACAGGCACAACAGCAGTGGGGATCTGTGCTTTCCCAGAGACGCAACATCTCATGGCGCTCGGCCCCGGCAGAGCCTCTTGCCGAAAAGGCAAACGTCCGGCTCCTTCTCCCACAAGGAAGGGCCCAGCCCTGAAAGCTCTTGCTGCTCTTCACGGTGCCTTGGCGCCCTATCTACAGGCAAAACAGCACTGGGGATCTGTGCTTTCCCAGAGACGCAACATCTCATGGCGCTCGGCCGCGGCAGAGCCTCTTGCCGAGAAGGCAAACGTCCGCCTCCTTCTCCCACAAGGAAGGGCCCAGCCCTGAAAGCTCTTGCTGCTCTTCACAGTGCCTTGGCGCCCTATCTACAGGCACAAGAGCACTGGGGATCTGTGCTTTCCCAGAGACGCAACATCTCATGGCGCTCGGCCGCGGCAGAGCCTCTTGCCGAGAAGGCAAACGTCCGGCTCCTTCTCCCACAAGGAAGGGCCCAGCCCTCAAAGCTCTTGCTGCTCTTCACAGTGCCTTAGCGCCCTATCTACAGGCAAAACAGCACTGGGGATCTGTGCTTTCCCAGAGACGCAACATCTCATGGCGCTCGGCCGCGGCAGAGCCTCTTGCCGAAAAGGCAAACGTCCGGCTCCTTCTCCCACAAGGAAGGGCCCAGCCCTGAAAGCTCTTGCTGCTCTTCACGGTGCCTTGGCGCCCTATCTACAGGCACAACAGCAGTGGGGATCTGTGCTTTCCCAGAGACGCAACATCTCATGGCGCTCGGCCGCGGCAGAGCCTCTTGCCGAAAAGGCAAACGTCCAGCTCCTTCTCCCACAAGGAAGGGCCCAGCCCTGAAAGCTCTTGCTGCTCTTCACGGTGCCTTGGCGCCCTATCTACAGGCACAACAGCACTGGGGATCTGTGCTTTCCCAGAGACGCAAGATCTCATGGCGCTCGGCCGCGGCAGCGCCTCTTGCCGAAAAGTCAAACGTCCGGCTCATTCTCCCACAAGGAAGGGCCCAGCCCTGAAATCTCTTGCTGCTCTTCACGGTGCCTTGGCGCCCTATCTACAGGCACAACAGCACTGGGGATCTGTGCTTTCCCAGAGACGCAACATCTCATGGCGCTCGGCCGCGGCAGAGCCTCTTGCCGAAAGGCAAAACGTCCGGCTCCTTCTCCACAAGGAAGGGCCCAGCCCTGAAAGCTGTTGCTGCTCTTCACAGTGCCTTGGCGCCCTACCTACAGGCACAACAGCACTGGGGATCTGTGCTTTCCCAGAGACGCAACATCTCATGGCGCTCGGCCGCGGCAGAGCCTCTTGCCGAAAAGGCAAACGTCCGGCTCCATCTCCCACAGGGAAGGGCCCAGCCCTGAAAGCTCTTGCTGCTCTTCACGGTGCCTTGGCGCCCTCTCTACAGGCACAACAGCACTGGGGATCTGTGCTTTCCCAGAGACGCAACATCTCACGGCGCTCGGCCACGGCAGAGCCTCTGGCTAAAAAGGCAAACGTCCGGCTCCTTCTCCCACAAGGAAGGGCCCAGCCCTGAAAGCTCTTGCTGCTCTTCACGGTGCCTTGGCACCCTATCTACAGGCACAACAGCACTGGGGATCTGTGCTTTCCCAGAGACGCAAGATCTCATGGCGCTCGGCCGCGGCAGAGCCTCTTGCCGAAAAGGCAAACGTCCGGCTCCTTCTCCCACAAGGAAGGGCCCAGCCCTGAAAGCTCTTGTTGCTCTTCACGGTGCCTTGGCACCCTATCTACCAGCACAGCAGCAGTGGGGATCTGTGGTTTTCCAGAGACGCAACATCTCATGGCGCTCGGCCGCGGCAGAGCCTCTTGCCGAAAAGGCAAACGTCCGGCTCCTTCTCCCACAGGGAAGGGCCCAGCCCTGAAAGCTCTTGCTGCTCTTCACGGTGCCTTGGCGCCCTATCTACAGGCACAACAGCAGTGGGGATGTGTGCTTTCCCAGAGACGCAACATCTCATGGCGCTCGGCCGCGGCAGAGCCTCTGGCCGAAAAGGCAAACGTCCGGCTCCTTCTCCCACAAGGAAGGGCCCAGCCCTCAAAGCTCTTGCTGCTCTTCACAGTGCCTTGGCGCCCTATCTACAGGCAAAACAGCAGTGGGGATCTGTGCTTTCCCAGAGACGCAACATCTCATGGCGCTCGGCCGCGGCAGAGCCTCTTGCCGAGAAGGCAAACGTCCGGCTCCTTCTCCCACAAGGAAGGGCCCAGCCCTCAAAGCTCTTGCTGCTCTTCACAGTGCCTTGGCGCCCTATCTACAGGCAAAACAGCAGTGGGGATCTGTGCTTTCCCAGAGACGCAACATCTCATGGCGCTCGGCCGCGGCAGAGCCTCTTGCCGAGAAGGCAAACGTCCGGCTCCTTCTCCCACAAGGAAGGGCCCAGCCCTGAAAGCTCTTGCTGCTCTTCACAGTGCCTTGGCGCCCTATCTACAGGCAAAACAGCACTGGGGATCTGTGCTTTCCCAGAGACGCAACATCTCATGGCGCTCGGCCGCGGCAGAGCCTCTTGCCGAAAAGGCAAACGTCCGGCTCCTTCTCCCACAAGGAAGGGCCCAGCCCTGAAAGCTCTTGCTGCTCTTCACGGTGCCTTGGCGCCCTATCTACAGGCACAACAGCACTGGGGATCTGTGCTTTCCCAGAGACGCAACATCTCATGGCGCTCGGCCGCGGCAGAGCCTCTTGCCGAAAAGGCAAACGTCCGGCTCCTTCTCCCACAAGGAAGGGCCCAGCCCTGAAAGCTCTTGCTGCTCTTCACGGTGCCTTGGCGCCCTATCTACAGGCACAACAGCACTGGGGATCTGTGCTTTCCCAGAGACGCAACATCTCATGGCGCTCGGCCGCGGCAGCGCCTCTTGCCGAAAAGTCAAACGTCCGGCTCATTCTCCCACAAGGAAGGGCCCAGCCCTGAAATCTCTTGCTGCTCTTCACGGTGCCTTGGCGCCCTATCTACAGGCACAACAGCACTGGGGATCTGTGCTTTCCCAGAGACGCAACATCTCATGGCGCTCGGCCGCGGCAGAGCCTCTTGCCGAAAAGGCAAACGTCCGGCTCCTTCTCCCACAAGGAAGGGCCCAGCCCTGAAAGCTCTTGCTGCTCTTCACGGTGCCTTGGCGTCCTATCTACAGGCACAACAGCACTGGGGATCTGTGCTTTCCCAGAGACGCAACATCTCATGGCGCTTGGCCGCGGCAGAGCCTCTTGCCGAAAAGGCAAACGTCCGGCTCCTTCTCCCACAAGGAAGGGCCCAGCCCTCAAAGCTCTTGCTGCTCTTCACAGTGCCTTGGCGCCCTATCTACAGGCAAAACAGCACTGGGGATCTGTGCTTTCCCAGAGACGCAACATCTCATGGCGCTCGGCCGCGGCAGAGCCTCTTGCCGAGAAGGCAAACGTCCGGCTCCTTCTCCCACAAGGAAGGGCCCAGCCCTGAAAGCTCTTGCTCCTCTTCACGGTGCCTTGGCACCCTATCTACAGGCACAACAGCAGTGGGGATCTGTGCTTTTCCAGAGACGCAACATCTCATGGCGCTCGGCCGCGGCAGAGCCTCTTGCCGAAAAGGCAAACGTCCGGCTCCTTCTCCCACAAGGAAGGGCCCAGCCCTCAAAGCTCTTGCTGCTCTTCACAGTGCCTTGGCGCCCTATCTACAGGCACAACAGCACTGGGGATCTGTGCTTTCCCAGAGACGCAACATCTCATGGCGCTCGGCCGCGGCAGAGCCTCTTGCCGAGAAGGCAAACGTCCGGCTCCTTCTCCCACAAGGAAGGGCCCAGCCCTGAAAGCTCTTGCTGCTCTTCACGGTGCCTTGGCGCCCTATCTACAGGCACAACAGCAGTGGGGATCTGTGCTTTCCCAGAGACGCAACATCTCATGGCGCTCGGCCGCGGCAGAGCCTCTTGCCGAAAAGGCAAACGTCCGGCTCCTTCTCCCACAAGGAACGGCCCAGACCTGAAAGCTCTTGCTGCTCTTCACAGTGCCTTCGCGCCCTATCTACAGGCACAACAGCAGTGGGGATCTGTGCTTTCCCAGAGACGCAACATCTCATGGCGCTCGGCCGCGGCAGCACCTCTTGCCGAAAAGGCAAACGTCCGGCTCCTTCTCCCACAAGGAAGGGCCCAGCCCTGAAAGCTGTTGCTGCTCTTCACGGTGCCTTGGCGCCCTATCTACAGGCACAACAGCAGTGGGGATCTGTGCTTTCCCAGAGACGCAACATCTCATGGCGCTCGGCAGCGGCAGAGCCTCTTGCCGAAAAGGGAAACGTCCGGCTCCATCTCCCACAAGGAAGGGCCCAGCCCTGAAAGCTCTTGCTGCTCTTCACGGTGCCTTGGCGCCCTATCTACAGGCACAACAGCACTGGGGATCTGTGCTTTCCCAGAGACGCAACATCTCATGGCGCTCAGCAGCGGCAGAGCCTCTTGCCGAAATGGCAAACGTCCGGCTCCATCTCCCACAGGCAAGGGCCCAGCTCTGAAAGCTCTTGCTGCTCTTCACGGTGCCTTGGCGCCCTATCTACAGGCACAACAGCACTGTGGATCTGTGCTTTCCCAGAGACGCAACATCTCATGGCGCTCGGCCGCGGCAGAGCCTCTGGCCGAAAAGGCAAACGTCCGGCTCCTTCTCCCACAAGGAAGGGCCCAGCCCTGAAAGCTCTTGCTGCTCTTCACCTACCCTTGGCGCCCTATCTACAGTCAGAACAGCAGTGGGGATGTGTGCTTTCCCAGAGACGCAACATCTCATGGCACTCGGCCGCGGCAGAGCCTCTTGCCGAGAAGGCAAACATCCGGCTCCTTCTCCCACAAGGAAGGGCCCAGCCCTCAAAGCTCTTGCTGATCTTCACGGTGCCTTGGCGCCCTATCTACAGGCACAACAGCACTGGGGATCTGTGCTTTCCCAGAGACGCAAGATCTCATGGCGCTCGGCCGCGGCAGAGCCTCTTGCCGAGAAGGCAAACGTCCGGCTCCTTCTCCCACAAGGAAGGGCCCAGCCCTGAAAGGTCTTGCTGCTCTTCACGGTGCCTTGGCGCCCTATCTACAGGCACAACAGCACTGGGGATCTGTGCTTTCCCAGAGACGCAACATCTCATGGCGCTCGGCCGCGGCAGAGCCTCTTGCCGAAAAGGCAAACGTCCGGCTCCTTCTCCCACAAGGAAGGGCCCAGCCCTGAAAGCTCTTGCTGCTCTTCACGGTGCCTTGGCGCCCTATCTACAGGCACAACAGCAGTGGGGATCTGTGCTTTCCCAGAGACGCAACATCTCATGGTGCTCGGCTGCGGCAGAGCCTCTTGCCGAAAAGGCAAACGTCCGGCTCCTACTCCCACAAGGAAGGGCCCAGCCCTGAAAGCTCTTGCTGATCTTCACGGTGCCTTGGCGCCCTATCTACAGGCACAACAGCACTGGGGATCTGTGCTTTCCCAGAGACGCAACATCTCATGGCGCTCGGCCGCGGCAGAGCCTCTTGCCGAGAAGGCAAACGTCCGGCTCCTTCTCCCACAAGGAAGGGCCCAGCCCTGAAAGCTCTTGCTGCTCTTCACGGTGCCTTGGCGCCCTATCTACAGGCACAACAGCAGTGGGGATCTGTGCTTTCCCAGAGACCCAAGATCTCATGGCGCTCGGCCGCGGCAGAGCCTCTTGCCGAAAAGGCAAACGTCCGGCTCCTTCTCCCACAAGGAAGGGCCCAGCCCTGAAAGCTCTTGCTGCTCTTCACGGTGCCTTGGCGCCCTATCTACAGGCACAACAGCACTGGGGATCTGTGCTTTCCCAGAGACGCAACATCTCATGGCGCTCGGCCGCGGCAGAGCCTCTTGCCGAAAAGGCAAACGTCCGCCTCCTTCTCCCACAAGGAAGGGCCCAGCCCTGAAAGCTCTTGCTGCTCTTCACGGTGCCTTGGCGCCCTATCTACAGGCACAACAGCACTGGGGATCTGTGCTTTCCCAGAGACCCAACATCTCATGGCGCTCGGCCGCGGCAGAGCCTCTGGCCGAAAAGGCAAACGTCCGGCTCCTTCTCCCACAAGGAAGGGCCCAGCCCTCAAAGCTCTTGCTGCTCTTCACGTACCCTTGGCGCCCTATCTACAGGCACAACAGCACTGGGGATCTGTGCTTTCCCAGAGACGCAACATCTCATGGCGCTCGGCCGCGGCAGAGCCTCTTGCCGAAAAGGCAAACGTCCGGCTCCTTCTCCCACAAGGAAGGGCCCAGCCCTGAAAGCTCTTGCTGCTCTTCACAGTGCCTTGGCGCCCTATCTACAGGCACAACAGCAGTGGGGATCTGTGCTTTCCCAGAGGCGCAACATCTCATGGCGCTCGGCCGCGGCAGAGCCTCTTGCCGAAAAGGCAAACGTCCGGCTCCTTCTCCCACAAGGAAGGGCCCAGCCCTGAAAGCTCTTGCTCCTCTTCACAGTGCCTTGGCGCCCTATCTACAGGCACAACAGCAGTGGGGATCTGTGCTTTCCCAGAGGCACAACATCTCATGGCGCTCGGCCGCGGCAGAGCCTCTGGCCGAAAAGGCAAACGTCCGGATCCTTCTCCCACAAGGAAGGGCCCAGCCCTGAAAGCTGTTGCTGCTCTTCACGGTGCCTTGGCGCCCTATCTACAGGCACAACAGCACTGGGGATCTGTGCTTTCCCAGAGACGCAACATCTCATGGCGCTCGGCTGCGGCAGAGCCTCTTGCCGAAAAGGTAAACGTCCGGCTACTTCTCCCACAAGGAAGGGCCCAGCCCTGAAAGCTCTTGCTGCTCTTCACGGTGCCTTGGCGCCCTATCTACAGGCACAACAGCAGTGGGGATCTGTGCTTTCCCAGAGACGCAACATCTCATGGCGCTCGGCAGCGGCAGAGCCTCTTGCCGAAATGGCAAACGTCCGGCTCCATCTCCCACAAGGAACGGCCCAGCCCTGAAAGCTCTTGCTGCTCTTCACGGTGCCTTGGCGCCCTATCTACAGGCACAACAGCAGTGGGGATCTGTGCTTTCCCAGAGACGCAACATCTCATGGCGCTCGGCCGAGGCAGAGCCTCTTGCCGAAAAGGCAAACGTCCAGCTCCTTCTCCCACAAGGAAGGGCCCAGCCCTGAAAGCTGTTGCTGCTCTTCACGGTGCCTTGGCGCCCTATCTACAGGCACAACAGCACTGGGGATCTGTGCTTTCCCAGAGACGCAACATCTCATGGCGCTCGGCCGCGGCAGAGCCTCTTGCCGAGAAGGCAAACGTCCGGCTCCTTCTCCCACAAGGAAGGGCCCAGCCCTGAAAGCTCTTGCTGCTCTTCACGGTGCCTTGGCGCCCTATCTACAGGCACAAGAGCACTGGGGATCTGTGCTTTCCCAGAGACGCAACATCTCATGGCGCTCGGCCGCGGCAGAGCCTCTTGCCGAAAAGGCAAACGTCCGGCTCCTTCTCCCACAAGGAAGGGACCAGCCCTGAAAGCTCTTGCTGCTCTTCACAGTGCCTTGGCACCCTATCTACAGGCACAACAGCAGTGGGGATCTGTGCTTTCCCAGAGACGCAACATCTCATGGCGCTCGGCCGCGGCAGAGCCTCTTGCCGAAAAGGCAAACGTCCGGCTCCTTCTCCCACAAGGAAGGGCCCAGCCCTGAAAGCTCTTGCTGCTCTTCACGGTGCCTTGGCGCCCTATCTACAGGCACAACAGCACTGGGGATCTGTGCTTTCCCAGAGACGCAACATCTCATGGCGCTCGGCCGCGGCAGCGCCTCTTGCCGAAAAGGCAAACGTCCGGCTCCTTCTCCCACAAGGAAGGGCCCAGGCCAGAAATCTCTTGCTGCTCTTCACGGTGCCTTGGCGCCCTATCTACAGGCACAACAGCAGTGGGGATCTGTGCTTTCCCAGAGACGCAACATCTCATGGCGCTCGGCCGCGGCAGAGCCTCTTGCCGAAAAGGCAAACGTCCGGCTCCTTCTCCCACAAGGAAGGGCCCAGCCCTGAAAGCTCTTGCTGCTCTTCACGGTGCCTTGGCGCCCTATCTACAGGCACAACAGCAGTGGGGATCTGTGCTTTCCCAGAGACGCAACATCTCATGGCGCTCGGCCGCGGCAGAGCCTCTTGCCGAAAAGGCAAACGTCCGGCTCCTTCTCCCACAAGGAAGGGCCCAGCCCTGAAAGCTCTTGCTGCTCTTCACGGTGCCTTGGCGCCCTATCTACAGGCACAACAGCACTGGGGATCTGTGCTTTCCCAGAGACGCAACATCTCATGGCGCTCGGCCGCGGCAAAACCTCTGGCCGAAAAGGCAAACGTCCGGCTCCTTCTCCCACAAGGAAGGGCCCAGCCCTGAAAGCTCTTGCTGCTCTTCACGTACCCTTGGCGCCCTATCTACAGGCACAACAGCACTGGGGATCTGTGCTTTCCCAGAGACGCAACATCTCATGGCGCTCGGCCGCGGCAGCGCCTCTTGCCGAAAAGTCAAACGTCCGGCTCCTTCTCCCACAAGGAAGGGCCCAGGCCAGAAATCTCTTGCTGCTCTTCACGGTGCCTTGGCGCCCTATCTACAGGCACAACAACAGTGGGGATCTGTGCTTTCCCAGAGACGCAACATCTCATGGCGCTCGGCCGCGGCAGAGCCTGTTGCCGAAAAGGCAAACATCCGGCTCCTTCTCCCACAAGGAAGGGCCCAGCCCTCAAAGCTCTTGCTGCTCTTCACGGTGCCTTGGCGCCCTATCTACAGGCACAACAGCACTGGGGATCTGTGCTTTCCCAGAGACGCAACATCTCATGGCGCTCGGCTGCTGCAGAGCCTCTTGCCGAAAAGGTAAACGTCCGGCTCCATCTCCCACAAGGAAGGGCCCAGCCCTGAAAGCTCTTGCTGCTCTTCACGGTGCCTTGGCGCCCTATCTACAGGCACAACAGCACTGGGGATCTGTGCTTTCCCAGAGACGCAACATCTCATGGAGCTCGGCCGTGGCAGAGCCTCTTGCCGAAATGGCAAACGTCCGGCTCCATCTCCCACAGGGAAGGGCCCAGCCCTGAAAGCTCTTGCTGCTCTTCACGGTGCCTTGGCGCCCTATCCACAGGCACAACAGCACTGTGGATCTGTGCTTTCCCAGAGACGCAAGATCTCATGGCGCTCGGCCGCGGCAGAGCCTCTTGCCGAAAAGGCAAACGTCCGGCTCCTTCTCTCACAAGGAAGGGCCCAGCCCTGAAAGCTCTTGCTGCTCTTCACCTACCCTTGGCGCCCTATCTACAGGCACAACAGCAGTGGGGATCTGTGCTTTCCCAGAGACGCAAGATCTCATGGCACTCGGCCGCGGCAGAGCCTCTTGCCGAAAAGGCAAACGTCCGGCTCCTTCTCCCACAAGGAAGGGCCCAGCCCTGAAAGCTCTTGCTGCTCTTCACGGTGCCTTGGCGCCCTATCTACAGGCACAACAGCAGTGGGGATCTGTGCTTTCCCAGAGACGCAACATCTCATGGTGCTCGGCCGCGGCAGAGCCTCTTGCCGAAAAGGCAAACGTCCGGCTCCTTCTCCCACAAGGAAGGGCCCAGCCCTGAAAGCTCTTGCTGCTCTTCACGGTGCCTTGGCGCCCTATCTACAGGCACAACAGCACTGGGGATCTGTGCTTTCCCAGAGACGCAACATCTCATGGCGCTCGGCCGCGGCAGAGCCTCTTGCCGAGAAGGCAAACGTCCGCCTCCTTCTCCCACAAGGAAGGGCCCAGCCCTGAAAGCTCTTGCTGCTCTTCACGGTGCCTTGGCGCCCTATCTACAGGCACAACAGCAGTGGGGATCTGTGCTTTCCCAGAGACGCAACATCTCATGGCGCTCGGCCGCGGCAGAGCCTCTGGCCGAAAAGGCAAACGTCCGGCTCCTTCTCCCACAAGGAAGGGCCCAGCCCTGAAAGCTCTTGCTGCTCTTCACGGTGCTTTCGCGCCCTATCTACAGGCACAACAGCAGTGGGGATCTGTGCTTTCCCAGAGACGCAACATCTCATGGCGCTCGGCTGCGGCAGAGCCTCTTGCCGAAAAGGTAAACGTCCGGCTCCTTCTCCCACAAGGAAGGGCCCAGCCCTGAAAGCTGTTGCTGCTCTTCACGGTGCCTTGGCGCCCTATCTACAGGCACAACAGCACTGGGGATCTGTGCTTTCCCAGAGACGCAACATCTCATGGCGCTCGGCAGCGGCAGAGCCTCTTGCCGAAATGGCAAACGTCCGGCTCCATCTCCCACAAGGAACGGCCCAGCCCTGAAAGCTCTTGCTGCTCTTCACGGTGCCTTGGCGCCCTATCTACAGGCACAACAGCACTGGGGATCTGTGCTTTCCCAGAGACGCAACATCTCATGGCGCTCGGCTGCTGCAGAGCCTCTTGCCGAAAAGGTAAACGTCCGGCTCATTCTCCCACAAGGAAGGGCCCAGCCCTGAAAGCTGTTGCTGCTCTTCACGGTGCCTTGGCGCCCTATCTACAGGCACAACAGCACTGGGGATCTGTGCTTTCCCAGAGACGCAACATCTCATGGAGCTCGGCCGTGGCAGAGCCTCTTGCCGAAATGGCAAACGTCCGGCTCCATCTCCCACAGGGAAGGGCCCAGCCCTGAAAGCTCTTGCTGTTCTTCACGGTGCCTTGGCGCCCTATCCACAGGCACAACAGCACTGTGGATCTGTGCTTTCCCAGAGACGCAAGATCTCATGGCGCTCGGCCGCGGCAGAGCCTCTTGCCGAAAAGGCAAACATCCGGCTCCTTCTCCCACAAGGAAGGGCCCAGCCCTGAAAGCTCTTCCTGCTCTTCACCTACCCTTGGCGCCCTATCTACAGGCAGAACAGCAGTGGGGATCTGTGCTTTCCCAGAGACGCAAGATCTCATGGCACTCGGCCGCGGCAGAGCCTCTTGCCGAAAAGGCAAACGTCTGGCTCCTTCTCCCACAAGGAAGGGCCCAGCCCTGAAAGCTCTTGCTGCTCTTCACGGTGCCTTGGCGCCCTATCTACAGGCACAACAGCATTGGGGATCTGTGCTTTCCCAGAGACGCAACATCTCATGGCGCTCGGCCGCGGCAGAGCCTCTTGCCGAAAAGGCAAACGTCCGGCTCCTTCTCCCACAAGGAAGGGCCCAGCCCTGAAAGCTCTTGCTGCTCTTCACGGTGCCTTGGCGCCCTATCTACAGGCAGAAGAGCAGTGGGGATCTGTGCTTTCCCAGAGACGCAACATCTCATGGCGCTCGGCCGCGGCAGAGCCTCTTGCCGAAAAGGCAAACGTCCGGCTCCTTCTCCCACAAGGAAGGGCCCAGCCCTGAAAGCTCTTGCTGCTCTTCACGGTGCTTTCGCGCCCTATCTACAGGCACAACAGCACTGGGGATCTGTGCTTTCCCAGAGACGCAAGATCTCATGGCGCTCGGCCGCGGCAGAGCCTCTTGCCGAAAAGGCAAACGTCCGGATCCTTCTCCCACAAGGAAGGGCCCAGCCCTGAAAGCTCTTGCTGCTCTTCACGGTGCTTTCGCGCCCTATCTACAGGCACAACAGCACTGGGGATCTGTGCTTTCCCAGAGACGCAACATCTCATGGCGCTCGGCCGAGGCAGAGCCTCTTGCCAAAAAGGCAAACGTCCGGCTCCTTCTCCCACAAGGAAGGGCCCAGCCCTGAAAGCTGTTGCTGCTCTTCACGGTGCGTTGGCGCCCTATCTACAGGCACAACAGCACTGGGGATCTGTGCTTTCCCAGAGACGCAACATCTCATGGCGGTCGGCAGCGGCAGAGCCTCTTGCCGAAATGGCAAACGTCCGTCTCCATCTCCCACAAGGAACGGCCCAGCCCTGAAAGCTCTTGCTGCTCTTCACGGTGCCTTGGCGCCCTATCTACAGGCACAACAGCAGTGGGGATCTGTGCTTTCCCAGAGACGCAAGATCTCATGGCGCTCGGCCGCGGCAGAGCCTCTTGCCGAAAGGGCAAACATCCGGCTCCTTCTCCCACAAGGAAGGGCCCAGCCCTGAAAGCTCTTGCTGCTCTTCACCTACCCTTGGCGCCCTATCTACAGGCAGAACAGCAGTGGGGATCTGTGCTTTCCCAGAGACGCAAGATCTCATGGCACTCGGCCGCGGCAGAGCCTCTTGCCGAAAAGGCAAACGTCCGGCTCCTTCTCCCACAAGGAAGGGCCCAGCCCTGAAAGCTCTTGCTGCTCTTCACGGTGCCTTGGCGCCCTATCTACAGGCACAAGAGCACTGGGGATCTGTGCTTTCCCAGAGACGCAACATCTCATGGCGCTCGGCCGCGGCAGAGCCTCTTGCCGAAAAGGCAAACGTCCGGCTCCTTCTCCCACAAGGAAGGGACCAGCCCTGAAAGCTCTTGCTGCTCTTCACGGTGCCTTGGCGCCCTATCTACAGGCACAACAGCAGTGGGGATCTGTGCTTTCCCAGAGACGCAACATCTCATGGCGCTCGGCCGCGGCAGAGCCTCTTGCCGAAAAGGCAAACGTCCGGCTCCTTCTCCCACAAGGAAGGGCCCAGCCCTGAAAGCTCTTGCTGCTCTTCACGTACCCTTGGCGCCCTATCTACAGGCACAACAGCACTGGGGATCTGTGCTTTCCCAGAGACGCAACATCTCATGGCGCTCGGCCGCGGCAGCGCCTCTTGCCGAAAAGTCAAACGTCCGGCTCCTTCTCCCACAAGGAAGGGCCCAGGCCAGAAATCTCTTGCTGCTCTTCACGGAGCCTTGGCGCCCTATCTACAGGCACAACAGCAGTGGGGATCTGTGCTTTCCCAGAGACGCAACATCTCATGGCGCTCGGCCGCGGCAGAGCCTCTTGCCGAAAAGGCAAACATCCGGCTCCTTCTCCCACAAGGAAGGGCCCAGCCCTCAAAGCTCTTGCTGCTCTTCACGGTGCCTTGGCGCCCTATCTACAGGCACAACAGCACTGGGGATCTGTGCTTTCCCAGAGACGCAACATCTCATGGCGCTCGGCCGCGGCAGAGCCTCTTGCCGAGAAGGCAAACGTCCGGCTCCTTCTCCCACAAGGAAGGGCCCAGCCCTGAAAGCTCATGCTGCTCTTCACGGTGCCTTGGCGCCCTATCTACAGGCACAAGAGCACTGGGGATCTGTGCTTTCCCAGAGACGCAACATCTCATGGCGCTCGGCCGCGGCAGAGCCTCTTGCCGAAAAGGCAAACGTCCGGCTCCTTCTCCCACAAGGAAGGGCCCAGCCCTGAAAGCTCTTGCTGCTCTTCACGGTGCCTTGGCGCCCTATCTACAGGCACAACAGCAGTGGGGATCTGTGCTTTCCCAGAGACGCAACATCTCATGGCGCTCGGCCGCGGCAGAGCCTCTTGCCGAAAAGGCAAACGTCCGGCTCCTTCTCCCACAAGGAAGGGCCCAGCCCTGAAAGCTCTTGCTGCTCTTCACGTACCCTTGGCGCCCTATCTACAGGCACAACAGCACTGGGGATCTGTGCTTTCCCAGAGACGCAACATCTCATGGCGCTCGGCCGCGGCAGCGCCTCTTGCCGAAAAGTCAAACGTCCGGCTCCTTCTCCCACAAGGAAGGGCCCAGGCCAGAAATCTCTTGCTGCTCTTCACGGTGCCTTGGCGCCCTATCTACAGGCACAACAGCAGTGGGGATCTGTGCTTTCCCAGAGACGCAACATCTCATGGCGCTCGGCCGCGGCAGAGCCTCTTGCCGAAAAGGCAAACATCCGGCTCCTTCTCCCACAAGGAAGGGCCCAGCCCTCAAAGCTCTTGCTGCTCTTCACGGTGCCTTGGCGCCCTATCAACAGGCACAACAGCACTGGGGATCTGTGCTTTCCCAGAGACGCAACATCTCATGGCGCTCGGCTGCTGCAGAGCCTCTTGCCGAAAAGGTAAACGTCCGGCTCCATCTCCCACAAGGAAGGGCCCAGCCCTGAAAGCTGTTGCTGCTCTTCACGGTGCCTTGGCGCCCTATCTACAGGCACAACAGCACTGGGGATCTGTGCTTTCCCAGAGACGCAACATCTCATGGAGCTCGGCCGTGGCAGAGCCTCTTGCCGAAATGGCAAACGTCCGGCTCCATCTCCCACAGGGAAAGGCCCAGCCCTGAAAGCTCTTGCTGCTCTTCACGGTGCCTTGGCGCCCTATCCACAGGCACAACAGCACTGTGGATCTGTGCTTTCCCAGAGACGCAAGATCTCATGGCGCTCGGCCGCGGCAGAGCCTCTTGCCGAAAAGGCAAACATCCGGCTCCTTCTCCCACAAGGAAGGGCCCAGCCCTGAAAGCTCTTGCTGCTCTTCACCTACCCTTGGCGCCCTATCTACAGGCAGAACAGCAGTGGGGATCTGTGCTTTCCCACAGACGCAAGATCTCATGGCACTCGGCCGCGGCAGAGCCTCTTGCCGAAAAGGCAAACGTCCGGCTCCTTCTCCCACAAGGAAGGGCCCAGCCCTGAAAGCTCTTGCTGCTCTTCACGGTGCCTTGGCGCCCTATCTACAGGCACAACAGCAGTGGGGATCTGTGCTTTCCCAGAGACGCAACATCTCATGGTGCTCGGCCGCGGCAGAGCCTCTTGCCGAAAAGGCAAACGTCCGGCTCCTTCTCCCACAAGGAAGGGCCCAGCCCTGAAAGCTCTTGCTGCTCTTCACGGTGCCTTGGCGCCCTATCTACAGGCACAACAGCACTGGGGATCTGTGCTTTCCCAGAGACGCAACATCTCATGGCGCTCGGCCGCGGCAGAGCCTCTTGCCGAGAAGGCAAACGTCCGGCTCCTTCTCCCACAAGGAAGGGCCCAGCCCTGAAAGCTCTTGCTGCTCTTCACGGTGCCTTGGCGCCCTATCTACAGGCACAACAGCAGTGGGGATCTGTGCTTTCCCAGAGACGCAACATCTCATGGCGCTCGGCCGCGGCAGAGCCTCTGGCCGAAAAGGCAAACGTCCGGCTCCTTCTCCCACAAGGAAGGGCCCAGCCCTGAAAGCTCTTGCTGCTCTTCACGGTGCCTTGGCGCCCTATCTACAGGCACAACAGCAGTGGGGATCTGTGCTTTCCCAGAGACGCAACATCTCATGGCGCTCGGCCGCGGCAGAGCCTCTGGCCGAAAAGGCAAACGTCCGGCTCCTTCTCCCACAAGGAAGGGCCCAGCCCTGAAAGCTCTTGCTGCTCTTCACGGTGCTTTCGCGCCCTATCTACAGGCACAACAGCAGTGGGGATCTGTGCTTTCCCAGAGACGCAACATCTCATGGCGCTCGGCTGCGGCAGAGCCTCTTGCCGAAAAGGTAAACGTCCGGCTCCTTCTCCCACAAGGAAGGGCCCAGCCCTGAAAGCTGTTGCTGCTCTTCACGGTGCCTTGGTGCCCTATCTACAGGCACAACAGCACTGGGGATCTGTGCTTTCCCAGAGACGCAACATCTCATGGCGGTCGGCAGCGGCAGAGCCTCTTGCCGAAATGGCAAACGTCCGGCTCCATCTCCCACAAGGAACGGCCCAGCCCTGAAAGCTCTTGCTGCTCTTCACGGTGCCTTGGCGCCCTATCTACAGGCACAACAGCAGTGGGGATCTGTGCTTTCCCAGAGACGCAAGATCTCATGGCGCTCGGCCGCGGCAGAGCCTCTTGCCGAAAGGGCAAACATCCGGCTCCTTCTCCCACAAGGAAGGGCCCAGCCCTGAAAGCTCTTGCTGCTCTTCACCTACCCTTGGCGCCCTATCTACAGGCAGAACAGCAGTGGGGATCTGTGCTTTCCCAGAGACGCAAGATCTCATGGCACTCGGCCGCGGCAGAGCCTCTTGCCGAAAAGGCAAACGTCCGGCTCCTTCTCCCACAAGGAAGGGCCCAGCCCTGAAAGCTCTTGCTGCTCTTCACGGTGCCTTGGCGCCCTATCTACAGGCACAAGAGCACTGGGGATCTGTGCTTTCCCAGAGACGCAACATCTCATGGCGCTCGGCCGCGGCAGAGCCTCTTGCCGAAAAGGCAAACGTCCGGCTCCTTCTCCCACAAGGAAGGGACCAGCCCTGAAAGCTCTTGCTGCTCTTCACGGTGCCTTGGCGCCCTATCTACAGGCACAACAGCAGTGGGGATCTGTGCTTTCCCAGAGACGCAACATCTCATGGCGCTCGGCCGCGGCAGAGCCTCTTGCCGAAAAGGCAAACGTCCGGCTCCTTCTCCCACAAGGAAGGGCCCAGCCCTGAAAGCTCTTGCTGCTCTTCACGGTGCCTTGGCGCCCTATCTACAGGCACAACAGCACTGGGGATCTGTGCTTTCCCAGAGACGCAACATCTCATGGCGCTCGGCCGCGGCAGCGCCTCTTGCCGAAAAGTCAAACGTCCGGCTCCTTCTCCCACAAGGAAGGGCCCAGGCCAGAAATCTCTTGCTGCTCTTCACGGTGCCTTGGCGCCCTATCTACAGGCACAACAGCAGTGGGGATCTGTGCTTTCCCAGAGACGCAACATCTCATGGCGCTCGGCCGCGGCAGAGCCTCTTGCCGAAAAGGCAAACATCCGGCTCCTTCTCCCACAAGGAAGGGCCCAGCCCTCAAAGCTCTTGCTGCTCTTCACGGTGCCTTGGCGCCCTATCTACAGGCACAACAGCACTGGGGATCTGTGCTTTCCCAGAGACGCAACATCTCATGGCGCTCGGCCGCGGCAGAGCCTCTTGCCGAGAAGGCAAACGTCCGGCTCCTTCTCCCACAAGGAAGGGCCCAGCCCTGAAAGCTCATGCTGCTCTTCACGGTGCCTTGGCGCCCTATCTACAGGCACAAGAGCACTGGGGATCTGTGCTTTCCCAGAGACGCAACATCTCATGGCGCTCGGCCGCGGCAGAGCCTCTTGCCGAAAAGGCAAACGTCCGGCTCCTTCTCCCACAAGGAAGGGCCCAGCCCTGAAAGCTCTTGCTGCTCTTCACGGTGCCTTGGCGCCCTATCTACAGGCACAACAGCAGTGGGGATCTGTGCTTTCCCAGAGACGCAACATCTCATGGCGCTCGGCCGCGGCAGAGCCTCTTGCCGAAAAGGCAAACGTCCGGCTCCTTCTCCCACAAGGAAGGGCCCAGCCCTGAAAGCTCTTGCTGCTCTTCACGTACCCTTGGCGCCCTATCTACAGGCACAACAGCACTGGGGATCTGTGCTTTCCCAGAGACGCAACATCTCATGGCGCTCGGCCGCGGCAGCGCCTCTTGCCGAAAAGGCAAACGTCCGGCTCCTTCTCCCACAAGGAAGGGCCCAGGCCAGAAATCTCTTGCTGCTCTTCACGGTGCCTTGGCGCCCTATCTACAGGCACAACAGCAGTGGGGATCTGTGCTTTCCCAGAGACGCAACATCTCATGGCGCTCGGCCGCGGCAGAGCCTCTTGCCGAAAAGGCAAACGTCCGGCTCCTTCTACCACAAGGAAGGGCCCAGCCCTCAAAGCTCTTGCTGCTCTTCACGGTGCCTTGGCGCCCTATCTACAGGCACAACAGCACTGGGGATCTGTGCTTTCCCAGAGACGCAACATCTCATGGCGCTCGGCTGCTGCAGAGCCTCTTGCCGAAAAGGTAAACGTCCGGCTCCATCTCCCACAAGGAAGGGCCCAGCCCTGAAAGCTGTTGCTGCTCTTCACGGTGCCTTGGCGCCCTATCTACAGGCACAACAGCACTGGGGATCTGTGCTTTCCCAGAGACGCAACATCTCATGGAGCTCGGCCGTGGCAGAGCCTCTTGCCGAAATGGCAAACGTCCGGCTCCATCTCCCACAGGGAAGGGCCCAGCCCTGAAAGCTCTTGCTGTACTTCACGGTGCCTTGGCGCCCTATCCACAGGCACAACAGCACTGTGGATCTGTGCTTTCCCAGAGACGCAAGATCTCATGGCGCTCGGCCGCGGCAGAGCCTCTTGCCGAAAAGGCAAACATCCGGCTCCTTCTCCCACAAGGAAGGGCCCAGCCCTGAAAGCTCTTGCTGCTCTTCACCTACCCTTGGCGCCCTATCTACAGGCAGAACAGCAGTGGGGATCTGTGCTTTCCCACAGACGCAAGATCTCATGGCACTCGGCCGCGGCAGAGCCTCTTGCCGAAAAGGCAAACGTCCGGCTCCTTCTCCCACAAGGAAGGGCCCAGCCCTGAAAGCTCTTGCTGCTCTTCACGGTGCCTTGGCGCCCTATCTACAGGCACAACAGCAGTGGGGATCTGTGCTTTCCCAGAGACGCAACATCTCATGGTGCTCGGCCGCGGCAGAGCCTCTTGCCGAAAAGGCAAACGTCCGGCTCCTTCTCCCACAAGGAAGGGCCCAGCCCTGAAAGCTCTTGCTGCTCTTCACGGTGCCTTGGCGCCCTATCTACAGGCACAACAGCACTGGGGATCTGTGCTTTCCCAGAGACGCAACATCTCATGGCGCTCGGCCGCGGCAGAGCCTCTTGCCGAGAAGGCAAACGTCCGGCTCCTTCTCCCACAAAGAAGGGCCCAGCCCTGAAAGCTCTTGCTGCTCTTCACGGTGCCTTGGCGCCCTATCTACAGGCACAACAGCAGTGGGGATCTGTGCTTTCCCAGAGACGCAACATCTCATGGCGCTCGGCCGCGGCAGAGCCTCTTGCCGAAAAGGCAAACGTCCGGCTCCTTCTCCCACAAGGAAGGGCCCAGCCCTGAAAGCTCTTGCTGCTCTTCACGGTGCCTTGGCGCCCTATCTACAGGCACAACAGCAGTGGGGATCTGTGCTTTCCCAGAGACGCAACATCTCATGGCGCTCGGCCGCGGCAGAGCCTCTGGCCGAAAAGGCAAACGTCCGGCTCCTTCTCCCACAAGGAAGGGCCCAGCCCTGAAAGCTCTTGCTGCTCTTCACGGTGCTTTCGCGCCCTATCTACAGGCACAACAGCAGTGGGGATCTGTGCTTTCCCAGAGACGCAACATCTCATGGCGCTCGGCTGCGGCAGAGCCTCTTGCCGAAAAGGTAAACGTCCGGCTCCTTCTCCCACAAGGAAGGGCCCAGCCCTGAAAGCTGTTGCTGCTCTTCACGGTGCCTTGGCGCCCTATCTACAGGCACAACAGCACTGGGGATCTGTGCTTTCCCAGAGACGCAACATCTCATGGCGCTCGGCAGCGGCAGAGCCTCTTGCCGAAATGGCAAACGTCCGGCTCCATCTCCCACAAGGAACGGCCCAGCCCTGAAAGCTCTTGCTGCTCTTCACGGTGCCTTGGCGCCCTATCTACAGGCACAACAGCAGTGGGGATCTGTGCTTTCCCAGAGACGCAACATCTCATGGCGCTCGGCTGCTGCAGAGCCTCTTGCCGAAAAGGTAAACGTCCGGCTCCATCTCCCACAAGGAAGGGCCCAGCCCTGAAAGCTGTTGCTGCTCTTCACGGTGCCTTGGCGCCCTATCTACAGGCACAACAGCACTGGGGATCTGTGCTTTCCCAGAGACGCAACATCTCATGGAGCTCGGCCGTGGCAGAGCCTCTTGCCGAAATGGCAAACGTCCGGCTCCATCTCCCACAGGGAAGGGCCCAGCCCTGAAAGCTCTTGCTGTTCTTCACGGTGCCTTGGCGCCCTATCCACAGGCACAACAGCACTGTGGATCTGTGCTTTCCCAGAGACGCAAGATCTCATGGCGCTCGGCCGCGGCAGAGCCTCTTGCCGAAAAGGCAAACGTCTGGCTCCTTCTCCCACAAGGAAGGGCCCAGCCCTGAAAGCTCTTCCTGCTCTTCACCTACCCTTGGCGCCCTATCTACAGGCAGAACAGCAGTGGGGATCTGTGCTTTCCCAGAGACGCAAGATCTCATGGCACTCGGCCGCGGCAGAGCCTCTTGCCGAAAAGGCAAACGTCTGGCTCCTTCTCCCACAAGGAAGGGCCCAGCCCTGAAAGCTCTTGCTGCTCTTCACGGTGCCTTGGCGCCCTATCTACAGGCACAACAGCATTGGGGATCTGTGCTTTCCCAGAGACGCAACATCTCATGGCGCTCGGCCGCGGCAGAGCCTCTTGCCGAAAAGGCAAACGTCCGGCTCCTTCTCCCACAAGGAAGGGCCCAGCCCTGAAAGCTCTTGCTGCTCTTCACGGTGCCTTGGCGCCCTATCTACAGGCAGAAGAGCAGTGGGGATCTGTGCTTTCCCAGAGACGCAACATCTCATGGCGCTCGGCCGCGGCAGAGCCTCTTGCCGAAAAGGCAAACGTCCGGCTCCTTCTCCCACAAGGAAGGGCCCAGCCCTGAAAGCTCTTGCTGCTCTTCACGGTGCTTTCGCGCCCTATCTACAGGCACAACAGCACTGGGGATCTGTGCTTTCCCAGAGACGCAACATCTCATGGCGCTCGGCCGCGGCAGAGCCTCTTGCCGAAAAGGCAAACGTCCGGATCCTTCTCCCACAAGGAAGGGCCCAGCCCTGAAAGCTCTTGCTGCTCTTCACGGTGCTTTCGCGCCCTATCTACAGGCACAACAGCACTGGGGATCTGTGCTTTCCCAGAGACGCAACATCTCATGGCGCTCGGCCGAGGCAGAGCCTCTTGCCAAAAAGGCAAACGTCCGGCTCCTTCTCCCACAAGGAAGGGCCCAGCCCTGAAAGCTGTTGCTGCTCTTCACGGTGCCTTGGCGCCCTATCTACAGGCACAACAGCACTGGGGATCTGTGCTTTCCCAGAGACGCAACATCTCATGGCGGTCGGCAGCGGCAGAGCCTCTTGCCGAAATGGCAAACGTCCGGCTCCATCTCCCACAAGGAACGGCCCAGCCCTGAAAGCTCTTGCTGCTCTTCACGGTGCCTTGGCGCCCTATCTACAGGCACAACAGCAGTGGGGATCTGTGCTTTCCCAGAGACGCAAGATCTCATGGCGCTCGGCCGCGGCAGAGCCTCTTGCCGAAAGGGCAAACATCCGGCTCCTTCTCCCACAAGGAAGGGCCCAGCCCTGAAAGCTCTTGCTGCTCTTCACCTACCCTTGGCGCCCTATCTACAGGCAGAACAGCAGTGGGGATCTGTGCTTTCCCAGAGACGCAAGATCTCATGGCACTCGGCCGCGGCAGAGCCTCTTGCCGAAAAGGCAAACGTCCGGCTCCTTCTCCCACAAGGAAGGGCCCAGCCCTGAAAGCTCTTGCTGCTCTTCACGGTGCCTTGGCGCCCTATCTACAGGCACAAGAGCACTGGGGATCTGTGCTTTCCCAGAGACGCAACATCTCATGGCGCTCGGCCGCGGCAGAGCCTCTTGCCGAAAAGGCAAACGTCCGGCTCCTTCTCCCACAAGGAAGGGCCCAGCCCTGAAAGCTCTTGCTGCTCTTCACGGTGCCTTGGCGCCCTATCTACAGGCACAACAGCAGTGGGGATCTGTGCTTTCCCAGAGACGCAACATCTCATGGCGCTCGGCCGCGGCAGAGCCTCTTGCCGAAAAGGCAAACGTCCGGCTCCTTCTCCCACAAGGAAGGGCCCAGCCCTGAAAGCTCTTGCTGCTCTTCACGTACCCTTGGCGCCCTATCTACAGGCACAACAGCACTGGGGATCTGTGCTTTCCCAGAGACGCAACATCTCATGGCGCTCGGCCGCGGCAGCGCCTCTTGCCGAAAAGTCAAACGTCCGGCTCCTTCTCCCACAAGGAAGGGCCCAGGCCAGAAATCTCTTGCTGCTCTTCACGGTGCCTTGGCGCCCTATCTACAGGCACAACAGCAGTGGGGATCTGTGCTTTCCCAGAGACGCAACATCTCATGGCGCTCGGCCGCGGCAGAGCCTCTTGCCGAAAAGGCAAACATCCGGCTCCTTCTCCCACAAGGAAGGGCCCAGCCCTGAAAGCTCTTGCTGCTCTTCACGGTGCCTTGGCGCCCTATCTACAGGCACAACAGCACTGGGGATCTGTGCTTTCCCAGAGACGCAACATCTCATGGCGCTCGGCCGCGGCAGAGCCTCTTGCCGAGAAGGCAAACGTCCGGCTCCTTCTCCCACAAGGAAGGGCCCAGCCCTGAAAGCTCATGCTGCTCTTCACGGTGCCTTGGCGCCCTATCTACAGGCACAAGAGCACTGGGGATCTGTGCTTTCCCAGAGACGCAACATCTCATGTCGCTCGGCCGCGGCAGAGCCTCTTGCCGAAAAGGCAAACGTCCGGCTCCTTCTCCCACAAGGAAGGGCCCAGCCCTGAAAGCTCTTGCTGCTCTTCACGGTGCCTTGGCGCCCTATCTACAGGCACAACAGCAGTGGGGATCTGTGCTTTCCCAGAGACGCAACATCTCATGGCGCTCGGCCGCGGCAGAGCCTCTTGCCGAAAAGGCAAACGTCCGGCTCCTTCTCCCACAAGGAAGGGCCCAGCCCTGAAAGCTCTTGCTGCTCTTCACGTACCCTTGGCGCCCTATCTACAGGCACAACAGCACTGGGGATCTGTGCTTTCCCAGAGACGCAACATCTCATGGCGCTCGGCCGCGGCAGCGCCTCTTGCCGAAAAGTCAAACGTCCGGCTCCTTCTCCCACAAGGAAGGGCCCAGGCCAGAAATCTCTTGCTGCTCTTCACGGTGCCTTGGCGCCCTATCTACAGGCACAACAGCAGTGGGGATCTGTGCTTTCCCAGAGACGCAACATCTCATGGAGCTCGGCCGTGGCAGAGCCTCTTGCCGAAATGGCAAACGTCCTGCTCCATCTCCCACAGGGAAGGGCCCAGCCCTGAAAGCTCTTGCTGCTCTTCACGGTGCCTTGGCGCCCTATCTACAGGCACAACAGCACTGTGGATCTGTGCTTTCCCAGAGACGCAAGATCTCATGGCGCTCGGCCGCGGCAGAGCCTCTTGCCGAAAAGGCAAACATCCGGCTCCTTCTCCCACAAGGAAGGGCCCAGCCCTGAAAGCTCTTGCTGCTCTTCACCTACCCTTGGCGCCCTATCTACAGGCAGAACAGCAGTGGGGATCTGTGCTTTCCCACAGACGCAAGATCTCATGGCACTCGGCCGCGGCAGAGCCTCTTGCCGAAAAGGCAAACGTCCGGCTCCTTCTCCCACAAGGAAGGGCCCAGCCCTGAAAGCTCTTGCTGCTCTTCACGGTGCCTTGGCGCCCTATCTACAGGCACAACAGCAGTGGGGATCTGTGCTTTCCCAGAGACGCAACATCTCATGGTGCTCGGCCGCGGCAGAGCCTCTTGCCGAAAAGGCAAACGTCCGGCTCCTTCTCCCACAAGGAAGGGCCCAGCCCTGAAAGCTCTTGCTGCTCTTCACGGTGCCTTGGCGCCCTATCTACAGGCACAACAGCACTGGGGATCTGTGCTTTCCCAGAGACGCAACATCTCATGGCGCTCGGCCGCGGCAGAGCCTCTTGCCGAGAAGGCAAACGTCCGGCTCCTTCTCCCACAAGGAAGGGCCCAGCCCTGAAAGCTCTTGCTGCTCTTCACGGTGCCTTGGCGCCCTATCTACAGGCACAACAGCAGTGGGGATCTGTGCTTTCCCAGAGACGCAACATCTCATGGCGCTCGGCCGCGGCAGAGCCTCTTGCCGAAAAGGCAAACGTCCGGCTCCTTCTCCCACAAGGAAGGGCCCAGCCCTGAAAGCTCTTGCTGCTCTTCACGGTGCTTTCGCGCCCTATCTACAGGCACAACAGCAGTGGGGATCTGTGCTTTCCCAGAGACGCAACATCTTTCATGGCGCTCGGCCGCGGCAGCACCTCTTGCCGAAAAGGCAAACGTCCGGATCCTTCTCCCACAAGGAAGGGCCCAGCCCTCAAAGCTGTTGCTGCTCTTCACGGTGCCTTGGCGCCCTATCTACAGGCACAACAGCACTGGGGATCTGTGCTTTCCCAGAGACGCAACATCTCATGGCGCTCGGCCGCGGCAGAGCCTCTGGCCGAAAAGGTAAACGTCCGGCTCCTTCTCCCACAAGGAAGGGCCCAGCCCTGAAAGCTGTTGCTGCTCTTCACGGTGCCTTGGCGCCCTATCTACAGGCACAACAGCACTGGGGATCTGTGCTTTCCCAGAGACGCAACATCTCATGGCGCTCGGCAGCGGGCAGAGCCTCTTGCCGAAATGGCAAACGTCCGGCTCCATCTCCAACAAGGAACGGCCCAGCCCTGAAAGCTCTTGCTGCTCTTCACGGTGCCTTGGCGCCCTATCTACAGGCACAACAGCAGTGGGGATCTGTGCTTTCCCAGAGACGCAACATCTCATGGCGCTCGGCTGTTGCAGAGCCTCTTGCCGAAAAGGTAAACGTCCGGCTCCATCTCCCACAAGGAAGGGCCCAGGCCAGAAATCTCTTGCTGCTCTTCACGGTGCCTTGGCGCCCTATCTACAGGCACAACAGCAGTGGGGATCTGTGCTTTCCCAGAGACGCAACATCTCATGGAGCTCGGCCGTGGCAGAGCCTCTTGCCGAAATGGCAAACGTCCTGCTCCATCTCCCACAGGGAAGGGCCCAGCCCTGAAAGCTCTTGCTGCTCTTCACGGTGCCTTGGCGCCCTATCTACAGGCACAACAGCACTGTGGATCTGTGCTTTCCCAGAGACGCAAGATCTCATGGCGCTCGGCCGCGGCAGAGCCTCTTGCCGAAAAGGCAAACATCCGGCTCCTTCTCCCACAAGGAAGGGCCCAGCCCTGAAAGCTCTTGCTGCTCTTCACCTACCCTTGGCGCCCTATCTACAGGCAGAACAGCAGTGGGGATCTGTGCTTTCCCACAGACGCAAGATCTCATGGCACTCGGCCGCGGCAGAGCCTCTTGCCGAAAAGGCAAACGTCCGGCTCCTTCTCCCACAAGGAAGGGCCCAGCCCTGAAAGCTCTTGCTGCTCTTCACGGTGCCTTGGCGCCCTATCTACAGGCACAACAGCAGTGGGGATCTGTGCTTTCCCAGAGACGCAACATCTCATGGTGCTCGGCCGCGGCAGAGCCTCTTGCCGAAAAGGCAAACGTCCGGCTCCTTCTCCCACAAGGAAGGGCCCAGCCCTGAAAGCTCTTGCTGCTCTTCACGGTGCCTTGGCGCCCTATCTACAGGCACAACAGCACTGGGGATCTGTGCTTTCCCAGAGACGCAACATCTCATGGCGCTCGGGCCGCGGCAGAGCCTCTTGCCGAGAAGGCAAACGTCCGGCTCCTTCTCCCACAAGGAAGGGCCCAGCCCTGAAAGCTCTTGCTGCTCTTCACGGTGCCTTGGCGCCCTATCTACAGGCACAACAGCAGTGGGGATCTGTGCTTTCCCAGAGACGCAACATCTCATGGCGCTCGGCCGCGGCAGAGCCTCTTGCCGAAAAGGCAAACGTCCGGCTCCTTCTCCCACAAGGAAGGGCCCAGCCCTGAAAGCTCTTGCTGCTCTTCACGGTGCTTTCGCGCCCTATCTACAGGCACAACAGCAGTGGGGATCTGTGCTTTCCCAGAGACGCAAGATCTCATGGCGCTCGGCCGCGGCAGCACCTCTTGCCGAAAAGGCAAACGTCCGGATCCTTCTCCCACAAGGAAGGGCCCAGCCCTCAAAGCTGTTGCTGCTCTTCACGGTGCCTTGGCGCCCTATCTACAGGCACAACAGCACTGGGGATCTGTGCTTTCCCAGAGACGCAACATCTCATGGCGCTCGGCCGCGGCAGAGCCTCTGGCCGAAAAGGTAAACGTCCGGCTCCTTCTCCCACAAGGAAGGGCCCAGCCCTGAAAGCTGTTGCTGCTCTTCACGGTGCCTTGGCGCCCTATCTACAGGCACAACAGCACTGGGGATCTGTGCTTTCCCAGAGACGCAACATCTCATGGCGCTCGGCAGCGGCAGAGCCTCTTGCCGAAATGGCAAACGTCCGGCTCCATCTCCCACAAGGAACGGCCCAGCCCTGAAAGCTCTTGCTGCTCTTCACGGTGCCTTGGCGCCCTATCTACAGGCACAACAGCAGTGGGGATCTGTGCTTTCCCAGAGACGCAACATCTCATGGCGCTCGGCTGTTGC